>NW_018164759.1:372955-438708 GCF_001263595.1 Phalaenopsis equestris | reverse complement strand
ATGCCTAATAAAAAATTGGCTTCACTTGAATTAACATAAGGAAGGAGCTTTATTACACGTTCTAAACTTGTATTTAAGTATTAGTAGCATTCCTAGTAATTTTTTCATGAAGTTCTATTTCATATGAATGTTTTAAATGTATTTAGCAAGACAAATTGCAATTCTTCTTGAAATGAATAGAGATTCAGAAATTGTAAATTTGATTACTAGATATTCCTAGACTTGGAGTTTGAACCTAAGTTATTAAAGGTTTTTCTTAATTTTCGCTATTCTATTTATTGAACTAAGTATAGAAGTGATAAGTTAATCTCTATCCTAAAGTCATATGCTCTTATATAATAAAAGTGGCACTTGAGGACAAGTAACATTTATGTTTGAGGGATTTTGATACACAAAAATAATATATTGTTTTAAGTACTCTTTTTATGCCTATTTTTGGTGATACTGCACTTTATAAAAATGTATTTTTATGTTTTTGTTACAGGTACACAGTGTTTAGGAATTTTGATGAAAAATGGAAAAATAAAAAAAAATTGGAGAAAAAACAGTCAATTTTGAGGTTTGGCGCATGATACGGCAAAATCTAGAGTGCAGCCGCATGATGCGCCAGATCAGCGCATGATGACGCATGATGCGCCAGGTGTGACTTTTTCAAATTAAGGCAGTTCAAGACAAATTTTGTGCAAATTTTCAAACGGGAGAATTGTTCTAAACACCCCATGGTGTGATTCAATGCTTCTAGACACTTTCAAAGGGAGACTTGTTCTAAACACCCCATGCTTTTGTGAAGAATTTATTTTGTTTTTTCTACGGTTTTAAATGTGGATAATTTATGATGATTTGAACTCTGATCTTCATTTAATTTTTGATCTGGCTAATTGAATTGTTAAAATGTGTTGAGAAACATACGTTCTAAAAAGGAGATATGATTTCCACAATAAAGGGAGCATCACATTTAATTTCATGGGAGAGTATGTCATCCATGGAATTGAGTGCAAATAAATAGGGAAATATACTTGGTTGGATGTTGAATTGGAAGATTTTAAGGTGACAGATTAGATTCCCCAATTTGGTTCAGTTGAATGGAAACTAATGCAAGCATGTTAGCCCTCCGGTGAGAGAGTAGTGAGAGCTCTAGAGTGACAGTCGGTATCCTCCCAGCATAACCACAGAATTAGGGACCAAACTTTGGATTAGTCAATGTTCTTTATAGCGCTCAGAAGAGGGTAGAGAATAAGATTGCTCCTATTTTGCACAAAATAATTTTTAAATATATTTTTCAAATTATTTCAATTTCTTCACAAGCCATATTTTCATTGTAAAGGGGAAGGGTGTTTTCTCATACTTGAACTTTAATAACATCACTAATAAAAATACAAACTAAACTAAATGCTCATGAATGAAACAACTAAACTAAATTTAACCAAAATAGAACATAATATTGAACATAGAAAAAGCCTAAAACACTTAACAAGTAAACTCTAGTAAAAGTCAATTAAAATCCTTAAAATTAGAAAGTCACTAAAGCTAAAGGTGGACCATATGATAAAATCAACTAAAACTTAAACTAAAACCTAATTAAGTTAACATTTAATTTTGAGGTATCCTTGAATGAGGTAACCTATGATTTCTAACAAGAAAACTTTTGATTATTCCTGATCAAGCAAACAGCAAACACTAGTGACCCTAAAATGATGAATCCATGGGATATTGACCAGGTTTGTCAAAAATTCAAAATATAGGACAATAATATTAAAATTAACTTAATCCTAAGAAAATCTTATTAAAAATCAAATTAACCAGAAGAAAATTCTATCAAAACTCTACTAAAAGTCGAGAAAAATAGAATTCATGAACTCATAAAATCCAAAAGACATTAATATAAAAAATCTACCTCGGGACTATAAAGGTTTCTTGAATGATGCAACCCATGATTGTTGAAAAAAAAATTCTGATTGGATTAGGTTAACTATGTTTGTTGACTAAGTAGATCCAAAATATTAATGGGTCTGACACGATGGAACCATTAGATCTTAACTGGGGTTGTCTTGAATAAAATTTGATCAATCTTCTCACTTCCTTTAGACATAATAAGAAACTGACCCTTTAGACATCATAGGATTAGATAAGTTGATCTTTGTGTTGTGTTTTCCTTGTTTGCTAATTAGACATTTGTTAAGACAGTAGATAGTTCTTCTTTGCTGCATTTCCTTGTAATGTTAACTTAGGTTTTTGTTGATTTTCTTAGCTTGTTTCTAGGTTACAATAGTAAGCTTAGGATGTGCTAACTCTATTTTTTAAAGCAGTTATAATTAAAACTAGTTCGCCATAGTAAAGTGGGTTTTATTTCTTGTGTTGTTTACCTTTTTTAGATTTAGGGTGTGTTGTGATCGGTTAAGTACCAGCATCCAAACTATCCTAGAGAGGATAAATATGAAGAAATATGTTGAACCACAAATAAACCAACAAAAATATTTTAAATGACGTCAAGCTATGATTCTGACATAGGTCTAGGTTTGGTACCCATCTTATCATATTGTCTTTGTTTCTTGCACGATATGTCTAACCAAATTTAAATAAGGTGCTTTATTTGTGCCTCTTATTTAGATTAGCAGTAGGCTCTTTTAAAGAACAAATTTTCTACCCAATTCAAATAATTCTAACTTAATTTCTCATAATTAAAACAACTTTGCACAAAACATCACATTCACGACATTAAGAACATCATGCATATAAAGTAAATAAAATGATATTAATTAAAATATAGTTGAAACATTTTTGAGATTTAAAAACATCGATAAAATATCACCACAAGTATATCGATTTAATGATTTAAAAACATTTTTGAGGCCCTCACTCATTGCAAGAAAAGAGGCAATTTGACACATAAGGATTGCCGCCTTACAGAATGAGTATGCCTTTGCATACTATTTGGCCTTATAAGAGAATCTTCTAAACATTCATCATCATAGACTTGCATATCCTACTACACATCATGTTATGATTATTCGACACTTAGATTTAACACAAAATAATAAAATCACTAAGCTTGTTGAGACATTAAAATGCTTAAATTTTAAATTACAAAGATAAATTCACATTAGCCTTAAGAATTTATGCATACTAGTCATACTTAGGCAGCTTGTTTTATAATCAAATTGTATGACCTACAAAATTTTAATAAATAACAACTTACCCAATGCATTCATTGAAACTGAGAATGCAGAGTTTTGACTATGATTAGGTGGTTTAGATGGTAGCACCTTTTATGTGGAGTTATAAGTTTATTAAATGTGTTTTGTATATGTTATTTCCTTTCCTTTAAACTAGGATTCTAAGGTTTCACTTCTTTCAATGAATGTCACTTTAGTTTTACGATTTTGAGATTGTCTGTACAGTTACAACTTAAATCCTCAGCTCGTAATCTTTCTCATGACCATATATTGTATGATCTTAGTCCTAACATTTGAAAAAATTATCAAAATAAACCATTAAATAAACATCTTTAAAAATTATTCAATTTGAACAATAGGATAGTTGAGATGTCACTAAGAGTCCTCAATATCTTTAGCATCTCCTACCTTTTCTTACTTCGAGTTCCATTAAAAACTATTCCACTTTTGAGTCTTTTCAATTTGAAATTTTGATGATCAATCATCGATCCTAAACTTAAAATTTTTTTAAAGTAAATCACAACCTTAATCAAGAGTTTTCTTAGTAATTTTAGTTGTTCAAGATGTATATAAATTTAAGGGCACATGCCTATATAAAACCTTTAACCCAAATTTAATTAAAACCTTATGTAGTCTTTAGATTATATAGGGAAAAAATTTGTTAATTTTAATCATAAAATATTGCAAAAATCCAAAAAAAATAATTTAAATAATTAAACTCATCAGAAAGTGACATATTTATATTTCAAGATAATATATTAATTTTGATGTCATGTTTGATTACTTTAATATTTAAATCTTTAAATTTGAAATGTTTTATAAAGGCACCCTACATGTCAAAAGATAAAACCAACAAAGTTTTCTAGTGACTCAGCTGGGAAGAGTTTTTCTCTCCAACTTTGGATGATGCGATTGTCTTTGTGCATTGTTAATGTGTCTGCGTTCCTTATAGGCCAGATTACCTTTTTATTCATTATTATATCTTGTTCATTTCATTATAAGATAAAGCATCACAAGCATTTCTTTCCATTCTATAACCCTTCATCTAAGCACCCTTAAATGAATGAGCTCAAGAATCTTCAAATTCTAAATAATAAAACTCTCAATAAGATAAACAAACATTCGATCAAATAAAAAGAAGTGAAAATTCAAAATCAATATCCCTCTAGTCTCAAGACTAGATCAATTATTTTTCTTTAGTTTCTTTTATTCATGGTAAGTTAAAACTAAATCTTAATCTTTCTAAATCATCCACCTTATTAAAAATTTTAAAAACTTTGAGAACAAATTATAAAGAAAATTAAAAGAAAATTTAGGAAAATAATGAATTAAAATTGTTGACCACATTTTTCATCACATAGGACTTGCATGAACATTTCCCTTAGTTTTAAGAAGCCAAATTGGCCATAAAAAATGTCCCATCTTTGGCCTGGTATTTTCACACCAGGTTTGGCGTGACCATGCTTGAAAGTATCTCGGCATGGGCACGCCTAGCTTAGACACAAAAATTCCCAAAAGTTCCTCAGTCTGGTCACATCAGGCTTGGGTGTGACCACACCCAATTGACATGCCATTAATATGTAAACTTCATCCATGGATTAGACCATGAACTGTTACACTGTTTCTTTGACAGCTGTTTGTGGCTTATTAGCCATTCAGTTTATCTCCACTGTCAATGTGCCACTCAAGCAGATGACTCAATGGCGTGTGAACGCAGCCCGTAAGAGGTAGGGTCAAAGGGGGGGGGGGGGGAGTGGGGACGTTTTACGATAGACTTCCAAACCAATAAATATCTCTGACATTCCTAAAAAAACACTCAAAGAGCAACCAAATTTTCTAAGACTTGCCACCTGCAGAGGAAGAAGTCTCCAACAAGCCTCCTCCCTTCCAACCACCCTCCTCCTTCTCTCCAGTAATCTTCTTTCCTTTTCTTTTTTAATTTAAGAATTTATTTCTTAAGTCTAATTTAGCTAAGTAACCTCAATAGCCTTGGATTAGGCTTTGGTTTAGGCTTGACATTCAAGGTAAATTCCTGATTATGAGGCTTGTCATACTCAATAGATACTAATGTTCCTGGGACGACAAAAATCCATGAGCATCTTGACCGAGGACGTTATTCCAAAAATCTGAATTAGTTCATTTATAGATTTCTTCATAGAATCTAAGCTTTAATTTTTTATCTTGAAATCATTTCTTACCAGACTCTTTCCTTAGTTTAGGATTTCAAATCATTCTTGTTAGTCAAATCCTGATCTTTAATTTATCTCTTAACTTCACTTGGTCAGTTCAAACTCACTGTTAGTCCCTTTCAAATCTTTTGATTGACATTTCTCAAATTTGCTCTTTCATTTTTAAACCTTTCCTATAACCCATCATCATCAGGCTGTAAGTCCCATTCTCCTTTTTGAACATAATTCTTCTAGTATATACCATCCATTCAAGTTATGAAAGTCTAATCTCGGGTAATTTGAATGATTACATTAATCAAGTTTTCTTTAGGACTCAAAGCTTTAAGGATTTAATTAAAAATGAGAGTTTTTCGTTGTAGGGAATGAGACCCCATATTTAAAATAAATTTTATCTTACACCTGTAAGGTAAGGGAAGAATCCTGGTTCTGCGGATCCATAAGTCCTAAGAACTTTTCTCATCTGAATGATTGAATCCATTCTAAGATAATGTTTGTATTTTAGAGATATTATATTATTTTTTTGAATGTTGTATTTATTCATTTACATAGAAGCCTTTTGAGAGCTATGGTGGGAAAAAAAATCCTCACAAGCTTTCTTCTGGCAACTCCATTGGTGACTTATTCATTTCTTCATCTTTTGTGATAAGTTTAATCCTTGTATCAGAATCTTTATGGGCCCATCAAACTTTGGGACTTTAAGCTTTGAACCCTTACCTAAATTCTAAGTAAGATTTAAAGATACAATCCTTCATCATTTTTCCATGAAAGCTTCTCAGTCTAACTCTAATCTTAATTTCATTCAAAGAATTTTTTTTGATTTTATAGTGTGATCTTTATTGATATCTTAATATACACATTACAGGAAAGATATCTCCCAAGCTTATTCTCTCTTTAGAATTGAAGTTTTATGGGCTTTCACAAAAACTAATTGAATGGTGGGTCCCCAATCAAGTTCGGAATGGGTTTTAGCTAATTTGACAATGAATTCTCATGTCATTTTGACAATAAATCAGAAGGATACTTTCCACCATTGAAAAGTTTGGATGCTAGGACTATTACTATTGTAAATGCTATTGTTATTCCTCAACCTTCTGAGATATTAAAATTAATAATACTTTTGATTTGATCTTTAAACTTCTCAAAACACTAAAAATTTTGAAGATTGCCTCATTTGTTGAAGTCACTCCTATATTGAGTAAGACTTAAAGATGGAATCAAAAAGGAGACTCTTCAATAAAGTCACATGGTTGATGAAAGAAAAGATGATATTAAATCTGAGACCTCTCCTTTCCTTAAAGCAAGTAGGTTTCATTTACTCTTTATTGCTCAAGTAAATGAAAATATTCATAGTATAATAGAATTTTCTTCATCCAAATGTAAAACCCTAACATAAAAAGAAGAAAATATTGTATATCTTGACTCTACATGGTATTTGAAAGCATCGTTAAATAGGACGATTCTTCTGTTATAGAAATTCACCGTGTTATAAGAGGAATTGTCTCCCAAAATGAGAAAATAGGGGCCCTGTGCTACTAAAAAAAGTCAAAGTAGGCCTACAATTATTAATGTGTCCATCACACTGTTTATCACTTAAGGCACCTCATTTTGTTTTGATGTGCTCCAAAAGTCTTAGATCCCACATTGATTATAATCTGATGCTCCTCTTTGTGTTCAACATCATCTCTAAAGGTAGATATCTAACATTTTCATTAAAACACCATTTAAAATTTGTGAATCACCTCTACAAACGAGTGATAGAAGAGTAAAATCCTCAATACATCCCATCTCATCAGATTTAGAGAAGGTATCACAAATCCAAGATACATCAGATCTTGAGGCCAACCTAGTCTTAAATGATGCGGAAGTTAAAGAAAGGAACATTACCCAAGTTTTTGTTCTATCAAGCTCAAATTGAGAATCTAAATATATTCTAGGTGACACAAGGTATGTTAAAGGGTGACCAATATATGTAGTGAGGAGTTAAAAGTCTAGGGTCAAGAGTCTCCCAAAGGGATGTATTGTATCCCTCATCTTGGGGGATACCCAAAAATACTCTCAATAAAATGGGTTTTGCTTACATTATCATAAAATGGTGAAATAAGACACCAAAGGATGGTTATTCTATATGGAATGCCTCGATGATTTTAAAGCTCCTGCTAAGCCATAAGGAAGATCGTGAATCTCTCACACACCAAATAGAAAGCTTTTCATCAACATGAGTAACCTATGAAACACCAAATATTCTTGATTGAGATATCACCATACTTCAAATCTCACTAAACTATAACGGTAGAGGGTGAATCATCGTATCCCAAACAGACGTCAGTTCATCTGTAATTGGGTTGTCAAGGTAATTCCAATGAACTCAAAGGAGTGACAAGGCTTAAAGGGACACAACAAGAGGAAGCAAAGAGTAATATTGAAAGGTAGAGGTAGCCAGGGTACCACAGACCTATCATCCCAAGCTAGAAGGACCCAAAGTTTATCTGGTCATGCAAATAGTCAACTTAACACATCTAGAGATCCCTTGTCAGCAATCAGTGAACTTCATCATCCACAGAGAACCTCAATAACACTAAGGTCAAAAGAAGGAAAACTCTATTTTTTATGTCCTACGAGTTTGAGCTCAAAAGGAGGGACTTACAGTCCCAAGACAGATGGCAGTGTTGCCTCCAGAAGGAAAGGAACGAAGAGGTCCAACTATATAGCTGTAAACACCATAAAGAACTTACACCCCGTCTTGGTCCGGGAAGCCTCTAACACCCTAAGCATGCTAGATAACACCTAAATATAAAACTTATACTAGAAAAAATACAAGCCAAATATGGTGAAGCCAGTACAAGTAGACAAGCATGCAAGAAAGCAGGGAAAAACAAACCAAATATGAAATAATAAACAACCGATGTCCCTGGGTGTGCAACATATCCCAGAAATAAAAGTGAGGTTGAACTCCACATATACATGTCTGATCTTAATTCTATACAGTATTGTAAAATGTATAATTAAGATACAAGACATGAGTATCTTCACCTCATCCCCCATCACATGGTTCTTATGCCAAATGTCTCACAACTCGAGCCCATATCTTATTTCCACTACAAAAATCTTCGAAGGACCCTAAAAATTACATCAAGAAAAGTAAAAATGAATCTACATATACAAAAAAATTTTGGCAAGAAAGCCAAACAATCATGCAACATGCCTGGGTCATGCCTAGTGGGAAAGCCAAGCAACGCGTATAGAAAATGGTTAGTAATAATCATTACATATCTCCACCTTTTATTATACTTGTGGGTGTGCATATATATGGAATGCACCCTGACAGAGGACCACCATAATATATTACCATACATACCAAAATAGGCATACAAGAACACCCAAAAAAAGCACAAAAAGTGACTCATGACTAGAATAAAATAGCCTGCAAAGAACAATAGCTAGAGGCATCCAAAATAACTATCTAGCATCATAATCCTAGTCTAGCACACCATCTACTGAGAAGTGTCCTAACTAACATCTAAGAGCTTGGGGCAAAGTCTCCAGGTATGTTTGCCTTTGACTGGGTCTCCAATTCTAGCCCTGTTCTAAGGATCCAAGGGATCTAATAAACATCACCCAAGATGAATTTTTAAAAAGGTTGACCTTATATATGGCCTATCTTGCTACTTGCATAGTTTTAAAATTAGGATGGATATAATAAATAGAAAAATAATTTTTATATTTTAAAATAATACCATTAAATGCATACCTGTAACATGTCAGGTGACATATGTTAGATCCTTTGTATTTTTAACATTGTCATTCTTATGTTAATTCCAATGCTTTGACTTGCATTACTCCTCTAGATCTACCAGACAAAGAGAGTTTGTTAAAGCATCATGGACAACATCAGGTCAATGACCTACCGAGTCTGGCTCACCACAAAAGCATTTAGATAGATTCAAATGCAAGCAAGCATCACACAAGGTTCAATATTATGGTTACTCCGATGGGCAATGAGCAAACATGATGGTAGGTCATCAAGCAACATGAAAATGTTGGAACTTCAAATGCGTAAATGGTGCACACTCAATGAGTTCAGAGGCACCCAAATGGTGCCACATGAGGTGAAGAGCGCAACCTCCCCTAGGGAAATTCATACACTATGGACTAACATTTAATTTCCAAGGAAATGCAAGTATCATGCCTCAAATGCGTGTGAAATACATGTAAATAATATGGGTGATAGTGCTTGAAGAGGCACCTAATATGGCACCTACTGAAGCCAAAGTTACATGCAAATTAGATTATCAAAATGCATATCAAAAGTTTTTTTGAAGAACTCATGTGTGTTATGCACTATCATGTAAATGATGTGAACGAGCTTGCAAAGCGTACATCATACAAGAGTGGTCATCCCAGGCAATGTAGCCAGTGTGTAAGTTAGGCCTGGGGTTGACAAACAAACTCAAGCATTCAATTAACTGGGATAGGGAGGACGACTAGACCAAACTGGTTGGCTGACTGAGCTATGGTGGTTGGTCGAACCTAGGTGATTGGTTGACCAGACTAAGGTGATTGATTTGACCTAAGTGTTTGGTTGATCGGATCAAGGTGACTTCTTAGACCTAAGTGAATGGTCCATCAGGCTAGGGTGGCTTATCAAACCTAAGAGATCGGTTAACTAGGCTGGGGTGGCCAGCTGGACCTAAGTGAGTGGTCAACTAGGCTAGAGCAGCTAGTTTGACCTACATGATCGGTCGACCAGGATGGGAAGGCTGGTCGTACCTACATGCAATAATGTAGAGACATTCATCATGATGAAGCATATGATGTCATAAGCTGTACCCACTCTAGCACTCTTGTATAGGTAACTAGGTTTCAATACATGGATAAGCAACATAGTCGCCTCTGGTTTTAGCTACGGGTGTGAGGAATTTCATCCTTTGATTCATCAAAGGAGAAATTCTTCACCATTGATTGGATGAACTAGCTAAAAATTTCTTTTCATCCTAAATATCCCAAGTGTTTCAAACTCTCCTTGGATGGTTGGAATCACTAAAACTAGGGGAAATATAGATTCCAACCAATTTTGGGTTTAGGGAAAGGCTTTTTTATGTTATCACTCAAATTTATAAGGGATTTATCCATGTTGGATCTCTATCCTATCGATTTCTCTAAGATAACAACCACAAATCCCTAATCATCTAACTCAATCCTAAGGCTCGCTAAGGTAAGAAAAATGTGAGAAAACAATAATATCACCTTTGTGAAGTTTGATGATGTCCCCAATTACAAGAATGAAGCTATCCTCAAGTAGGAGAGTCGCTCCTCTCCCCCTACTCTTAAATCTGAGAGGATGCTCTCCTCATCGAAGAGAATGTCACAGTCACAAGATGCCTTCTCTAATGTTGGGAAGAGGCTCTCCTTTTAAAAAGAGATGTGTCACCTTCCCTCACTCTCGATAGTTTCTTCATGCTTTCTCACTCTCTCCCAAAGTTTGGTGGTGGAAAAAGGAGAAAAGTTGACGGAAAAAACAAAATTTGGTGGAGGAAAATGAAGAAAAGAAGAAGAAGAAAGTTCTTCATTATTTTATCTCCTCTCCAAACCCATTTCCTCTCTATCAAATAGCTCTCAAACCTCACTCCCTTTTTCAAAATATGTGATAAAGAAGAAGGAAGACTCTTTCACAAGGGGTAAGAAAACTAAAGAAATAAAAATAGGAAGAAGAAAAAAGATGGAAGAAGAAGAAGAAGAGTTCTCTTATTCACTTGAGCTCCTTTTTTTCCTAATAATCTCCTTCTCCTCCATAAACTCTCTTCCTCTCTGTTTGAAAATAGTGGAGTCCTTAGAAATGAGCTCTCCCTACATATTTTTTTTTGTTTGCCACACCAGCCAAAATTTTCTTCAGCGTGCATTGGGCTCTACCCAACTCATTTGCTCCACACAGCTTGTTAAGAGATTTTTATGCAAAAGATTGGCTAACCCCTCCCTTGATTTGCTTTGATCCTTCCCAGAAGTGGCCTAGGGACCATGCAAAAGTTTCCTTTAGCGGTTCCCTTTTGTCTGACATCTTACATGCATGGCATAACAAATTTTGATTGAGATAAATAATCAGACACTTTTGCACCCAAATGGGCGCAAAGGCTTCTGTCTCTTATTTTATGTCATTAATTTGTTGAGCATGAAGGCAGCTACAGTGGTATAGCAGCAGAGGGCTCTTGGGTTGTCATAGATCAGGCTAAGAAATCTGGACGCTTAAGTGCCCAGCATGGGCGCTCGAATGCCCACAGGCCAAAATAGTGCCTAAGAGGCGGGTGTAAAGCACTCATAGTAAAGTTAACATCTGAGAATCAGGTGAAAAAGTTCCTCCCATGTATCTACCTGAAAGGCGGGTGCAAAGGAACCCCTCATGGGCGTAAAAGCACCCATAGGCAAGTTAGCGCCTCTTAAGAGGCACTAAACTGATACATGGGCGTTTTTGTGCCCATTCAGATGCTTTTGTGCCCATTCCCCAGAAAGCTTGACTCCTTTGCCTCCCATGTGTTTAGGAGTGAAAATGGGTTCTCCAACAAATATATGAACACTGAGGATACACATTATTGGACAAAAATTGCTGCCTGGGACCAAGTACTGCCCGAATGGTCTAAAATGCAATTTTCTACCCAGATGTCTGTAAGAGCACTTTAAATGATCTGGAAGCTACGTGAATCCTTGTATAATTAAAATATGACCCCATCAAAAATAAACTTTCAAAAAGTTTCAAATTGGAGATTTGGGTGTCAACTGACGTAGTGAACCCCCACACAAATATATAAGTCTTAAATCTAACTTCTTCTAAAATGTGTGTGGGAGAGTTTGAGGACTCCCCTGGGACTTCGGAGGCTCAGAATAGTTAGGTTATGCCTTATAAACACCACGATAGACAATAAACATGCCCATGGTCAGAATTAGCATTACCCCACTATGAATTCTCCTAGGTGTGTTTACATTGAGATTGATCTTAGTTTCGTTCTCGTGACACATACCAGATGGTTTGAAAAGATATCGTAGGCACTAGGAAAATATAAAAAGTTCTGTAGCACTCAAGTAGACCATGAAATTTATGACATCCAAAATTTATTACAATAATGGACCCCCAGTAAATGTATTTCACCGTTAAGGCATTAGGCACTTGCTGGAAGAATCCTAAAATCTTCCTTAGTGGTAGAAACATCATCCCAAAAAGAAAATAAACTGAACTTATCCAAGCCAGGTTTACTAGATAGGCTTTAAATGAGGTGATGGTTACACTAGGAAGGAAAATGCTTGGATTCACATGCAATCTTAAGAGTGAATCAAAATATATAGATCTTAAGTACATTAGGGAGGGATGCACTAGGACACATATTCAACCAAGGAGGTAAAAATGGTGGCTAGGTCACATACGAATGAACAAGGGACAACATCTTATCTGAGGGCTAGCCAGAGTAAATTGATCAGGAAAGAAAGCACTGGAAATCATGCCTTCCATGAGAACTTGGCCAAGCCAAATATACAGGATAAGGTATGGCTAGCCAGTCAAAACTGACTAACCATGAAAAGGGATTAGCTATACCAGATTTATTAGACTGGTATGAGTGTGAGCGTGGCTAGCTACTTGAAATAGATTAACCATGAAAAGGACTCACCCAGGCAAGTTTTACTGGATAGGGTTTTATTGAGCGGTTCTATAATAGCAGATCAATTTGTCAAACCTATACTTCAAAATAATATAATGATAAAACCTTTTGCCTAACATTTCTTTGAAGTGGTAGAGGAGAAGGACAAATCATCTCGTGTTATCTGAGTTGTTTGTTATGATTCTACTAAAAGGGTCCCTGGTTATGAGTCTAACTGATCCCCTTGAATAAAGAACCCATCTGAACAACTAGGTGGTCATCAAGACCAAAGTATCCCCATTGAAGCGGAAACTAACTCATGCCTGAAGCACCATGATTAATTTCAAATAGCTCAATCATCTTGTGTGATCCATGTTATTTTTTCTTCCCTCATATGAAGAAATAATTAAAGTGTTCTTGCTGAGTGAAACACCAATCACAACAACTTGGTAGCTGTAAAGAACAAAACATCCCAATTAAAATGGCAACTAGCCCGTGCATAAAGCATCATGTTTAATTGAGAAGGACTGATCATCTCATGTGATCTGGGTCATCTATTGCACTCTCATATAAGGAAACAATGAGAAGGTATATGGTTTGAGAGTCTCTATAAAGGGTGGCTATAGAGCTGACGACGTTAAAAGATAACTCGTCCTTATAACAAAGACAATTAAAGCATCATATGGCTTGTAAAATATTACAAGGAGTGGCTATAAAGCCACAGGAGCTTTTCTAAAATAACCAACCAAAAGGTCATATAGTTTTAAAAACTTTGTAAAGGGTGACTATAGAGCCGATTGTATCCAAAGACAAGACATCTTCATAATAGAGTCGAAAAAAGTGTCATATAGTTTAAGAAACATCACACAATGTGGTTGTAAAGCCACATGTGCTCTCCTAAATGAACCAGTCAGTAGAAGTTCACGTGGTTTAAGAGTGTTGGAATTCAAATGGCTAGAAGGCCAAGGGTGTCAATCAAGAATCCATCCTCATAAAAGAGCCTTCTCAAAGGTCATAGGGCTTGAGAAATTTCTTGACGGGTGATTGTGAAGCCAAAACTGTCAAAATTTGAGATGTCCTCATAATAGAGCCTACCAAAGCATCATATGGCATTAGAAACATCACAAAAAGTGGCTTTATAGCCACACATGCTTATATAAAAGAATTGTTCAAAAGGTCATATGGTTTGAGAGACTTTTTAAAGAGCCAATATAGAGATAACGATGTCAAAATACAAGACATCCTCATGATAGAGTTGACTAAAGCATCATATGACTCAAGACACATTGTAAGGAGTGGCTACAAAGTCGTTGATGTTCTCCAAAAAGAATTGGCCAAAAGGGCATATACTTTGAGAGACTTCAAAAGCGAATTGCTATAAGGCTAAGAGTGTTCTCATAACAGTTATGATGATTAAACTCACATCAATGAGCTAGTTAAAGTATCTAAAATGTTTATTTATGATGAGTAAGATAGATTTAGATCTTATATGAAATGGGTATCCAAAATGAATGCTAGGGAAAGTACATGACTTTGCCACATATAAATGATATCAATTAAAACCTACTTTAGCCAATCAAAATATTGAAAAGTTTTGTTAAGAGATGTACTAACTATAAGGCATTTAGTTACAAAGCAAAGTCTAGGTATATCACTCAAAAGGGGAACCACCGCAGTCTTTGAAATTAAATGGGACCAGGGTATCTACCATGCTCATCTATGATGAGTGGGATATTATAGATTTGAACCCTATATAAAACAGGTAGTTGAAGAGAATGCTAGAAAAAATGGATGCCTTTCCTGCATATGAAATATATCAATTGAAATTGCCTTCAGTCAATCAAGATAATGAAAAGGTTAGTTAAGCAAGATGCACCAACCATAAAGTGTTTGACGACAAAGCTAAGCCTGGGTGTATCCCTCAAAAGGGGAATCACCACATTCATTTAAAATAAATTAGACAATGGTATCTACCATGCTCATTTATTATGAGTGGAATACTATAGATTTAGAACCTATATAGAGTGGGTAACCAAAAAAATACTAGGAGAATAGCATAGCTTTCCTATATATGGAAAATATTAATCATAATTAACCTTAGTCACTCGAGATATTAAAAAGGTTAGTTAAGAAAAATAAACCAACCATAAGGTCTATAGTTCTAAAGCTAAACCTAAATGTGTCCCTCAAAAGGGATTCCTCCACATTCATTTATGAATGGTGGGATAAGCATATCTAGCTCATTCATTCAACATGTATAGAATATGTTAATTCAGACCTTATATGGATCGAGAAACCAAAAAGAGTGCTAGGAAGAGTGCATGAATTTCTTGCATATTAAAGATATTGATCTAAATTGACTTATGTCAATCAAGCTACTATAAGGGTTAGCTCTGCAAGATGTGTTAACCATGGAATGCTTAGCCTCAAAATGAAGCTTAAATCCCTTAAAATGATGTCTTCCACACTTGTTTAAAATGAGTAGGGTAGCTGTTTTGGACCCACACAAAATGTGTGACCAAAATTTCATAGTAAGAGAGGTACAATGACTTCTCTCACGTTGATCATTGGTTGTGCTAGGACTTACACCTTACTAGTATGAAAATCCAACAAATAAATTAAGAGACACATAGGACTTCTTTTGCACATGAAGAGTATTAATCATATTTGACTGTAGTCAACCACGATACTGTGAAGGTTAGTCAGGAAAGATACATTAAAAAAGGAATGCATGGTCATAAAGCTAAGATAAAATCCATCAAAAGGGGTATCTTCCACACTCATTTAAGATGAGTGGATAAACACTCATTTATGATGGGTGATGGTGGTTCTAGCCTTCTTGAAGCATGGAACTGAGGAGAAAGGATAAGAGATGTTTGTGGCTTCTCTTACATTGATTTCTGGTTGCGCTGGGTATAAGTTAAACGTATGACTTACACCTTGCCAATATGGTAATTCAACAATCCATTTTAAGAGATGCACAAGACTTATCTTATATGCTAATCTATTTTCCTCAACTATGTCATGTTCCTTTAATCAATATAAGGAATTCATCACAATAAGCTCAAATAAGTGCAATATCAAAAGATTTACCTTTATTACTCAATAATTGAATTACAAAGTATATAAGATTTTGAATAATTGGTTTTTAATGAAATGTACATCATATATATATATATAAGCATAATATCTCAATAAACATTTCGATTAATAGGGGCAAGGGATGAGATCCACAAGTATCAACAAGCAATGATTGTAGCTTAACTTCCAAAGGAAGGAATGATGGAACCTAAGGATCGATGTATAAAGCATAAAAGGGGTGGGTGAAAAACCAAAAGAAAGTCAAACTGCTTCAAAAAGGAAGGTTCACTTAAACTTAAAGGTTGATGAAAAATGTGTAAAATATGGTGGGTGAATACCTACAAAGAAGGCTAACCACTTCCAAAGGAAGGGCCTCCTAGGCCAAAAGGTCAACACATATAGTGTAAAAGGTGTGGGTGAAAACCCTCAAAGAAGAGTGATGCGGGTTTTTGGTATGCACTATAAATATCTTTCAATATTACAACACACTGCTACACAATCAGTAACTATGCATATTAATCACAATAAAAATCACTTGAGTTTAAATAATTTAGAATTATAAAATCTTTAAGCTACCAAAAATTATAATTACATAAGTATACATATCGCTCAAATAATAAAGGGCTCTAATAGAGTTTAAGTATCGATCACACAGGGAGGTGGAAATTCTTTGGGTTATAATGTAAAATACAATATTCAAACTATAAAAACTTAAGTAAGAAAAATAGGTCGAAAGTAAGTTTTAATGTAAGCTAATTGAAATGTAGCAAAAAGAACTAAGTTAACAAAGTTATTTTCTAAACATAGAAATTAAATTTACTAAGACTAAAACAAGTTTTGTAACAAAGAGTTCAAATTTAAGAAGGCATCCTTCCCCTTTACAATGAGTTTATGGTTAGTGAAGTAACTAAAATCATCTAATATTAAATAAAAATTGTATTGTGCCAAATAGATGCAATCCTATTATTTAACATCGATCGAGCGCATAAAGAACCTTGGCTAATCCAGAGTTTGGTCCCTAAATCTATGGTTAAGCTGAGAGGATACTGGCTCCCACTCTAGAGCTCCCACTTCTCCCTCCGCTGAGAGCTAACAATCTCGCTTTAGTTTCCAAGCAACTAGATCAAATTGTGGATTTTAATCTTTCACCCTAAAATCTCAAATTTTTATGCCCATCAAAAAATATTTTGCTATTTATTTGCACTCAAACCCATGGACTACATTCTCATCCATAAAATAGAATGTGACTCTTACCTTGTTGTAGAAAGCATAGCCTTTTATGATCTTATGTTTCTCAACAAATTTTAAACATTTCAATTGGTCATTTTCAATTGGTCATATCGAAAAGTAAATGAAAATCAAAGTTTGAATCATCACAATTTATTGACATTGAAAACCTTGCACAACACTATTAATTCTTCACAAAAAAAAATCTCATTGTAGGGAGAAGGATAAAGAAAACTACTTAGAAATCATGAGAAGGATACGACAAAACATGGATTATATATATATATAAACAAGTTTACACAACAAAGAACGGAAATAAAATAACTTATAGCACACTCATCCTTAGTCAAATCCCTTGAAGTTCCCTTTAAGTACCATTTTTCTTAACAGTCACAATCAATTCTCTCTTAGAAATATAATGAAGAAGAATCTCTAGCCTTCCCTCAAATCATACAACTCTAGAAGAAAATCCTCTCCAAAACCTAACTCTCCTCTAAAGACTCTACTCACCACACACAAGACAAAACTCTCTACACAAAAGACCTTCTGAGACTTCTTAAGAGTGGCATCAGGCCCTCTTCTCCAAAGAAATTCAAAAATTCCATCCTTTTTCACAAGAGACACACCTCTTACCACCAAGAGACAAATCCCTTCATCCAAAAGATATATCTCTTCGTTAAAGAGTGTTCCCCAAGTTTCTAGATGCGTTGAACCACTCCATGAGGCATTTGAATTACTTGGAGCCGTCTAAAACATCTAAAAAATAGTCAATAAACGCCAACAATTGGTCTAAATACACCTTTGGTGCCTGTTATGGTGCCTCTGACACCTATTTACTAGAGTTACATGCTCCTCTATGGATTCTGGCACTTATGGCACCTCTGGCACCTCTAGCACCTCTTCTCTGTAAAATGACACCTCTGGCGCTAGTTCTGGTGCCTCTGGCGCCAGTATGTTATTTTGTTCATTTTTGCTCCAAATGCCAAAAATTAATATAACTGCAACAAAACATGAAAATATTGTTCTATAAAGTGCAATATCACCAAACTTAAGCATAAATTGTATACATAAAATTGCACATTTTTTTGTGTATCAAAATCCCCCAAACTTAAACGTTACTTGTCCTCAAGTAACTTTTTTTCTACATAAAAATATGACTTATGGTAGAAGTTTTAACTTATAAATTTCTATAATTTCATTTAACAAATATAATAGTTTAACTTAAGAGAAACTTTTAATAACTTAGGTAAAAATTAAATGTATAAGAACATATTCTTGTCAGTGTAAGATTTCTGATTCTCTATTCATTTCAAGAAAAGTTGTAATTTGCATATCAAAGACACTTAGAATTTCCAAATGAATAATACCAGCTACTTCATAAATAAGGACCATCTGGACTTGAAGGTTGATGCATAAAGCATAAAATAAGTTGGGTAAGTAACCATGAAGAAGGCTAGCCACATCTAAAGAAAGGGCCACCTGAACATGAAGGTCAATTTATAAAGTGTAAAATAGGGTGGGTGAGCACCTATAAAGAAGGTTTGCCACTTTCAAAGGAAAGGACACATGGACACAATGGTCAATGCATTGAGTAAAACAAGGTGGGTGAATACCCACAAAGAAGGATAGCCACATTCGAAAGAATGACTACTTGAGCTTGAAGATCGACACATAAAGCTTAAGTAAAATAAGGTGGGTGAGTACCCACACAATGAGGGCTAGCTGCTTTTGAAGGAATGATCATCTGAAATTGAAGGTCAATGCATAAAGCATAAAGAAAATATGATCGGTGAATACGCATATAAAGATGGCTAGCTGCTTCCGAGAAAAGGGTCTCCTAGACCCGAAGGGCATTGACAAAAACATAAGGAAAACAAGGTGGCTGAATACCCACACAAAGAGGGCTAGCCATTTTTGAAAGAAGGGTTGCCTGAACCCGAAGGTCCATACATAAAGCACAAGGAAACAAAGGTGGGAGAATAAGTACACAAAAACGGCTAACCACTTCTAAGGGAAGGGTCACCCAGACCTGAAGGTAATCACATAAAGAGTAAAAAAAATAATGTGGATGAATACCCACATAAAGAGTGTTAGTTGATTCTGAAGAAATGGCCACCCAGACCTAAAGGCTGATGCATAAAGCGTAAACCCAAGTGGGCGAATACTCAATGTAGATGGCTAGCCACTTTTGAAGGAAGTGCCACATAGACTCAAATGTTTATGCATAAAGCATAAAATATGTCGGTGAATACCCCACTAAGAAGGCTAGCCACTTCCGAAGGAAGGATCGCTTAGTCCCAAAGGTTGACACATAAAGTGTATAACAAAGTGGGTGAATACCCCATGAAGAAAGCTAGCTGTGTATAAAGGAAGGGTAGCCTAAATTCAAAGTATGAAACACAAAGCGCAATAACAAGTGGGTGCCACAAAGAAGGCTTAGCCGCTTCTAAAGGAAAGGCCGCATTGAGTTGAAGGTCAATGCATAATGCATAAAACCATGTGGGTGAATGCCCCATGAAGAAATCATAGCAACTTTTGAAGGAAGGGTCACCAAGTCCCAAAGCTTAATGCATAAATCATAGAATAAGGTGGGTGAATACCCCACAAAAAAGGCTAGCCACTTCCAAAGGAAGGGCCTCCATGACCCAGAGGTCAGCGCGTAATGCATAAAACCAAGTGGTGAATACCCCAAGAAGAAGGCTTGACCACTTACAAAGGATCGGTCACGGCCACTTATACACAAAGGTCGATGCATAAAGTTTAAAATAAGGTGGTTGAATACACCATAAAGAAGGCCAGCCGCTTCAGATGGAAGGGCCACCACTACTTGAGGTTTGATGTGCAAAGCATAGAAAAAATGTGTTTAAGTTAACTACAAGTGTACAACCATATCTACGTCTATTAGCAATTCTCTGAATTATTATACTCTTAAGGATCTTATTAAGAGAATCAAAATTTCAATAATCATAAGAGTTTTATGCTACTACTTCAAATTTCACTGCTCACCTCAAGCTTCTCCTAGTTATTTTAGTTCTGAAGCCTTTCACACTTATTTAGGAATATTACTATATTTGGTGAGTATTTTCTCTTTTGTAAGGTTTATATGTTATTTCTTTCAAATGAGAACCCTACGCTCATATTTAAGCATAAGAATTCTCAGCCAATATGATATGTTCATTGTAAGCTCTAATTAGCTTAATTGAATGAACAAGCAGATGATTGAACTGATATCTAAATCTATTCTTAGTTTAGTAACAGTAAGTTAACCATCTTGAGCATATTTTAGATTTTAGGAGAAAAATCACTAAAGAAAGGGATCAAGTCATCCAGATTGAATTTGACTTCCCCATACCATGAGAATTTTCAAATCCTTAGAAGGTGCATGCATGGTCTGGCTTATACTAGTCATAAAGATCTATCGTAGATTCAACCTCAAGAATTCTTTGAGGCAAGCCCAAGGAAAGATCAACTAGGGTGCACAATTATTTTTGAAGCCACCTCAATCGCTTCCAAAATTTGAGTCAAATCATCAAGAAATGTAGAGATAAGAAGATTCTTAATTCACTATCTTTTAATCAAGGTGTATATTAGTTAGATAAATAAAGAGGTCAACCAGTAAAATAACGGACAATTCATGGACTGATTATAGAGACAACGTGCTATAATTAGTTCAACATGACTTTTGAAAAGTTTACACTAATCAAGGAAGTTAAATAAAAATATTTATGATGTTGGATATAGGAAATGGATCCATCTTGTAATGATGCTCTTTCACAAAGAACAAACTCATAATTCAATAAGGTTCTTGATAGGTGAGGCACCATATCCTAGTCAGGTGGCTAAACACTCAAGGTAGACTGACTAAATCACATGTTAGAAAAATAAAGTGGTCTAAGCAATGAAATGCTCTCATTAAGAGGCTAACCAAAAAGAGAAAAACTAGCTCAGATTGAATGAGGCACTCTCAATTAGCTTAAGAGATGTGTATAGTGGCTAAAAATGGATTGAATGAGACTAGCAAAATGCTCTAGTGGATAGAAAATCCTTTTAACAAGAGATTTTGGGAGTGTTCCCCTCTATCATAGTATAAAAAATTCATTCTAACCTTGCTTAAAAAGTGAAAAAAGTAAGATAAAACATTCTTCAGAGCAAAGGCAAGGAACCCCTCGCTGTCAAATGTAGAAATCACTCTACATGTAGTATTAAATGTGTTTGGCTTTCCTGGCTTTTTAGCATACTCTAAACCAAAATTTCCTTCTTAGGAAATATTACACCACATAGCCTCACACATCTTGGTTAGGTGCATAAACCACACATTGCACAACAACTCATTATTCAGAAGTATATATATCAGAGGAGACTGGCAATAAGATGGGGAATAACATTCATACTATCCAAGTCATGCAAAGCTTTGCCTAAAAGGTCACTTATTCAATGAGGACCTTTAGCAGATTGGAGGGTTTCCTAGATGCATCATTTTGAGGATCTGCCTTTGACATGCCTCAAGCTTTATTTGAGTTGGCTCATATATAGAATTCACTTGAAGGACAACACAATCTGAAATCAAACCCGTGGCCTCCATAATGGGGGCCAAGTTATCAAGATATGTGGTGCAAGAAACTTGCCTAACCCACCGGGTATTTGACAAAGCCAGGAAATCAAAAGTTTATCCTCAAATAAGGTGAGAATTGATGGTGGTGTGCCCCAGTGCTCCCTTTATCGACATAAGACAAAGTAATCTTAATCAATGAAGAGGAAGCAACAATACTTTTGTTATTTCTCATGGAAACAGTGATCAAATCAGGTGCAGAAAAAGCTTCTATAACAGCATCATTGTGACACTTAGTACAACATATGGTGTAGTGGCTCTAAGTGCCACAACAAGGGTCACATACAACTCATCAGTGGGTTTTATAGCCTGCATAATAGGGGATTGAGAAATTTATCTTTGTCTCCTACCACTAAAACTATAATGATAAGTAGAGGAGCTCTTGCATAACCTACTCAGATGTTTCAAAGATCTTTACAATGAACTATTCTCTAGAAACATGACCATACCCTCTCAAAGAGGAAACTAGACCAACATTCCTCTTGGATAGAAGGTTGGTAGTAGAGTCATCAATACAAACCACAAATTCAAATCCATATTTTTCTTGAGGAGGGAGAAACCTCCTAGCTATCCTAACCAGTTATGATCTTCGCGGCTAGACAACTCAACAATGTGATTCTCAGCTTGGGGAACCTGAGATTCCTCCTGAATTAGAATTGTAAAAGGCAAAGAAACATACCGGTAAACCTGGTGTAAAGATAGTATTCTATTCCTAGTCCTTCAGGCCCTCTGGTCTAATCTAAGGGGAGATGTAACCTTAGAGAAAATAGAAACGGGGAGATTTGAATTAATGGATGAAATAGCTAAGCCCTTTCCTATTGAGGAGGAAATTGCTTCTATAATCTATGTAGTCAGAGAACTTGTAGTAATATAAAAATGGATTATAGATCTAGATCAATCTACATCATGAGGAGTCAGAGATTTTCTAATGATCCTGTCAAGGGCACGACCGGACGGTGCAACATAGTGATTATTAGCCATAAGAGTATAAGATATTATTTCAACTGGATCACAATAGGAAAAGAGTCCTATGGATAATTCAACCACTATAATCACAGTAATATGTTATTATTCCTCTAAGCACTTTTGCTCAATGTATGGTCAGGCAAGACCTTAGAGAAACCTGGAACAATGAGAGCTGAGACGGTCATTAAACTAGAGGGAACATTTCCTCTTAAATAGGAAGTAATATTATTGATCTGAGAACTCATGGAAGTAGCATCAACATAAGCTATAGGGTGAGAATGACCTGCGTCCTGAAGATGGGAAACTTTTCCAGCCATGACATGATCTGTACAACTAGGAAAAGTAGCAAAATGACTCTAAGTCGGAGAGGCCAAAAACACCTCCTGAACTGGAGCCAGAATAGGTATAGAAACCAATTAGTAGACGTGCTATTGAATCCATAGTGATCTATTACTGGTTCTTTAGGCCCTCCAACCTACTCTAAGGGCATGTGGAATCTCTAAGGGAACTAAAGCAAAAGAAGTCTCGATAGTGATAGCAGTAACAACCCTACAAGTGATAGAAGACTCCCTTGTCTCTGGCAGGGTGATCTGTAAGAACATAGATGGATGGCCTGATAGTTCGAAAATGACTGATGAGCACTATGACATGGTGTTGTCAGGTGCTGATTTTATTTGTCTCAAAGAGGCAGATGTGATGCGAACCATGACAACAAGTGCAACTTGAAATGCTTGCCTCCCATTTTAAGGTTGAGGGAACAGAGAAAGCACCTCAAAGGGCATATGATTTTCTAAAGAAATCCAAATGGGGTACTTAAAGGAGATGAAAGTAATGCCCTCCTCTCGAACACCCATTATGTTGGGTGAGAAGGAAATAAAATTCCCTCACTAGTGGCGATCGTGACCACCTTTTTTCTATCCATTTTTGTGAAGCAAAAAGTGATAATGATAAAAGAACCATGAAAGTTCAAGAAACCAATTCAACAAGCACAAAAACTTTGGTGCATGCGATAATACAACAAATAAACTTTTGAGGGTGAGAAAAATGGACACAAAGACTAAAAACCTAGGTCAAACAACAAGCTAAACAAGTGACTCAAAGGAAAAAATCTAGGTCATAATAATATGAGTGAAACTCCTAATCTAGAGAGACAGAGGCTCTAACCCAGAACAAAAACAAAACTCCTAGTGTGGAGAAAAAGAATCATCTCCAGCGGAGTTGCCAGTTTTTTTTATTCTTTTTAAAAACTTTAATTTGTCATCTTGTTTATTTATATGTCATTGTATTATTCCTTTCTTTGAATAAATCTCTCACTCATATCATATAGATCATTCAAAGAGGACATGAATAAAAAAAGAAAATCTATATGATCCACCTAAAAATTACCTATTTTTAGTGTGCATTTCATGCTTAATTTATGAATTTTATTTATGATATTGCACTTTCAAGGAAGGTATGTTGCAATTTTATGTACATGGAATGGACATTTAGGGAAAATGAGGAATAAATAGAGTAAAAATAAAAGATTTTTTATGGCTTCATAGCGCCACCCATGGAGCTATAACGCTAGGTATCGACCTGACTGGCGTTATAGCGCCAGTAACCAACTTTCTAGAATATCCATTGAATTTGGCCAAATTTTGAAAGGATGCTTGAAGTTACCTTTGGTGATTTTTAGTTATCTATTAATACTGCCAAAATATGGATGAAATGGAGTCTTTTTAGTGGTGTGTTGGAGAAGACTTCTTAAAGGTTTTTGTGTGTGTATGTGTGTGAGTGAGAGTCTTTATTTTGTGTAAGAGTTTGGAGATTGCTTCAAGGAAACTTTAGGATTTGCTTGGGAAAAAGACATAACGATAAGTATTTTGTATTTGTGTTTAAATTTTTGTTGTAAAACTTTACTTTCAATACAAATCAAGTGTTTTTATTTTTTCTCCTTGAATTCTGAGTAGTTCCTTTTATTTCTCCTTGCATTTGGTAATTAATCTTGTGGGATGAGAATGATTTAAGGATTTCATTTTATTTTAAAACATTGTGATGATATTTTGACCAATTCTTCATAGAATTTGTGATACACCAAAAAAATATGCAATTTTATGTATACATTTTATGCTTATATTTGGTGATATTGCACTTTAAAGAAGTGTGTTTTTATGTTTTATTGTAGGTATAATAATTTTAGAAATTTTGAGCAAAAAGGAGCAAAAAAGAAGAAATTTTGAGTCAAAATGTGCCAAAACTAGCGGCAGAGGCTCCATTTTATAGAGAAAAGGTGCCAGAGGCACCAGAATTGATGTCAGAGGTGCCAGAATCTAGAGAACAATGTGAAAATCCAATAAATTGGAGCTAAAGGCGCTAGAACAGGCGCTAGAGGCACCAAAGATGAATTAAGATGAATTGTGGCAGTTATTAACTTTTTTTTAGAAGTTCTTGAAGGCTCCATGTAACTCAAACGCCCCATGGAGTGATTCAATGCTTTTAGACACTTTGGAAAGGCTCTTGAATGAAGAGACATGTCTCTTGGATGAAGGGATTTTGTCTCTTGATATGAAGAGATGTGCCTTTTGGGAAAAAAGGAGGTAATTTTGAATTCCTTTGAAGATAAGGCTCGCTCTCTAATTAAAATAGGAGTCTAGAGAGGTCTTTGTGTGCGCGTGTGGAGAGTGTGACGGGTTGGCATGTGAGTTCTTAGAAAGAAAAGTTAGGTTTTGGAGACGATTTTCTTCTAGAGCTGTAAGAGGAGATGGAAAGTTAGAGATTTCTTCTTCATTGCATTTCTTAGAGAGAATTGAGTGTGATTGTAAAGAGAGAAAGTGCTTAATGGAAACTTTAAGAGTTCTGCTTAAGAAGGACTTTGAGATAAGCTGTGTTCTTTCTTTTCTTTATTTTGTAAACTTATTTTTATATATGAAATCCATGTTTTGTAGTATCATTCTCATGAATTCTGAGTAATTTTCTTTATCATTCCTACAATGAGATATGATTTTGTGAAGAATTAATATTGTTGTGCAAGGTTTTAAATTTCAATAAATTGTGATGATTTGAACTCTTATCTTCATTTAGTTTCGATCTGGCCAATTAAAATGTTAAAATTTTTTGAGAAATATAAGATCTAAAAGGGTTATGCTTTCTACAACAAGGTCAGAGTCACATTCAATTTCAAGGGTGAGAATGTAATCCATGGGGTTGAGTGTAAATAAATAAGGAAATATGCTTTGATTGGCAAAAAATTGGAGATTTTAGGGTGACAGACTAAAATCCCCAATTTAGTCCAGCTGCTTCAAAATTAAAGTGAGACTGTTAGCTGTCAGGGGAGGGAGAAGTGGGAGCTAGTATCCTCTCAACCTAACCATAAATTTAGGAACCAAACTCTAGATTATGCAATGTTCTTTATGCACTTGATAGATGGTAATAAATAGGATTGCTCCTATTTGACACAATACAATTTAATATCTAATTTTAAATGACTTTAATTACTTCACTAACCATAAACTAATTGTAAAGGGGAATGTTGTTTTCTTAAATTTAAACTCTTCGTTACAAAACTTTCTTTAGTCTTTGTAAGTTTAACTTTAAAGTTTAGAAAATAACTTAGTTAACTTAGTTCTTTAGTATACATTAATTTACCTTAGATTAGTTTTTCTTACTTAAGTTTTATAGTTTAAACTTTGTGTTTTACATTATAACTATAAGAATTTTCATCTTCCTGTGAGATTAATGCTCAGGACTTCATTAGAGCCCTTTATTACTTGAGCGATACGTATACTAACATAAATATTATGTTTGACAACTTAATGATTTTAAGATATAAAACTATTTAAATTGAAGTGATTTTTACTAAGATTGATCTGCATATTTATTTATTGTGTTACCGTGTGTGTTGTAATATTGAAATATATTTACAATGCTTACGCAAAAACCCGCATCAAGTTTTTTGCGACATTGCCAGGGAAGTAACAGTTACTTACTTTATAATTTAGAAGAATTTTTTTGAACTGAAAAACTTATATTAAGAAAAATTGTAGTTTAATTAATATTTTTATATTTTAGTGTGTTTGCTTATTTTAATTGCTTATTGTGATTATGCATGCATAATTTAAGTTTTGAAGGTTTAGTACCTTACAATTATGAGTTAGAAAGAACTATTATAAAAATTCAAAAATAAAAAAAGAGTTAAAATATTTGAAAAAAATAGCTACAAACTTAAATAATCCAGGAATTGAAAATGAACATCATCAAAGATCTTTAAGAGATTATGCGAATCCTATAACAAATGAATATCATTTGTGTATACAAAACCCTGCTATAGCGACTAATTCATTTGAGCTTAAACCTGATATTATCCAAATGTTATAAGATAACCAGTTTGAGAGAACACTGACTGAAGATCTTAACTTACACCTTGCTAGTTTTCTATAATTATGTGTTTCATTTAAATATGATGGAGTGTCGACTGATGTCTTCAGACTTAAACTTTTTCCTTTTTCAGAAAGGGATAAAGCTAATATGTGTTTAAACTTGTTAGCACCTGTATCTATTAGAACTTATGGAAAATTATCACAAAAATATTTATCTAAATATTCCCCACTGTAAAAAATTGCTAAGCTTAGAAATGATTCACATTTTTTTGTCAATTTTAAGGTGAATCAATTTATGAAACTTTGGAAAGATTTCAAGATCTCCTTAGGATGTGTCTGCACCATGCATTATCAGATTGGTTAATAATTCAAACTTTTTATAATGGATTGGCTGGATTCTTAGATCTATAATTGACGCTACGCTACTGCTGATGGATCATTAATGTCAAAACCATTCAATGAAGCATATTCTTTAATTGAAGAGATGTCTACTAATAATTTTTAATGGCCCTCTGATAGGGTAACTCCGAAAAGAATAGCTGGTATTCATGATTCTGATGCAATATCTATTTTGGCTACTCAAATTGCTACCATATCAAAGACAATAGATCAATATGAAATGAATTATTCTCAGACATCTTCTGTGCTTAAGGAAAATTCATTGGGACAAATGATAGATTCTCAATCATCATATGAAACTTTAAATATAATAAAAAATCGCACTAATAATTCTTATTCAAATTATTATAATCCTGGTTGGAAAAATCACCCTAATTTCAGTTGGAGTAATAATAAATTTAATAATATAAATTCGCAATGGAGGAACAATCCAGCGAACCCATCAGAAAATTCCAACAAACTGAAGAACGTTAACAATAAAGCTTATTATCCTCATAATTTTAATAGTAATTCATAGATTAAGAAGAAGAAATTGTTAATGGAAGAATTAATATTGCAAATGGAGCACAATTACAAAGCTAAGGAGCGACAATTAGATACATGAAAAATCAGTTCTGATGTATTGCTACTACACTTAGCAATAGACCTCAAGATAGACCTCTAGGAACGTTACCTAGTAATGTTGAAGTAAATCCAATTGATTAGAATAAAGAGCAAATCAAGACTATTCAACTGAGAAGTGAAAAAGAGTTAGAGACAGAAGTTTAAAAAGAGATTAAATTTGAGAAAGAAGGGGTGGAAAATAAAAATTCTAGCTAAGTTTTTCATCTTGAATCAGAATATCCTATTAAACCACTGAAAATTACTATAAAAAGACCACCACCTCTGTTTCCTTAAAGATTGATGTAGTATAATAGAGATAACCAATTTACAAAATTCTTAAAAATATTCAGGAAATTAATGATAAACATTTGGAACAAATGCCAAGCTATGTGAAGTTTATGAAGGATGTACTTAATAAAAAAAGGAAGTTTACAGACAATGAAACTGTTGCACTTAGTGAGGAGTATAGCACAATAATTCAAAAAAAAAACTTCCTGAAAAACTTAAAGATCTTGATAGTTTTACTATTCCTTATGCTACTGGCAAAAGATTTGTTGGAAAAGCTTTACCTGATTTGGGCACCAGTGTTAATCTTATGCCTCTATCGATTTTCAGAAGGTTGGGTTTAGGAAAAATTTCACCTACTAATGTAACTTTTCAGCTAGCTAATCATTTAATTACTTATCCTAAAGGAGTTATAGAAGATGTTTTGGTAAAAGTTGATAAATTTATCTTTTCTATGGATTTTATTGTGTTAGATATGACAGAAGATAAAAATTTTTTTGTCATTTTAGGGAGACTATTTCTTGTCACTAGAAGAGCTTTGATAGATGTGCAGAAAGGAGAGTTAATAATGATAGTCAGAGATAAAAAAAAGTTACATTTAACATCTCATAGGGAAGAGATGATAAATGCTTCAGAATGGATATTAATGATTATTTAAGCAATGAAAATTTCATGTATACATTTGAAAAGAGAACTGAAGAGGAATATTTGGAGTATGAAGATGAGGATATAATTCAAATTAAATATATATAAGTGAGTAATTAAGAAATGTATTACGTTCAGGAATAATTTGAATTGTTAGATCCTATGAATAATAATAAAAATATTCTTTGATTGTGAAACCTCTTGAACTAGAAATGAAAAAAGTTCCTACACATTTAAAATATGTTTTTTTTAGGAGATTTATCTACATTTCTTGTTGTCGTATCCCCAAAATTAACTAAAGCACAAGAATAAAAGTTGTCGGAAACTTTAAGAAGACATAAGAAAGCCTTTGGATGGACGTTAGCTATTATCAAAGGAATCAGTCCTTCGATTTATATGTACAAAATTTTATTAAAATAACATAATGAACCAAAAGATGATCCTCAAAGAAGATTAAAACATATTATAAAATAAGTTGTCAAGAAAGGAATTTTAAAATGGTTAGATGTTGAAATAATATATCTTATTTCAGACAGTGCTTGGGTGAGACCAATTCACTGTATTCCTAAGAAAGGGGGTGTAACTGTTGTGATAAATGAGAATAATAAATTAATATCAATAAGACAAGTCACTAGTTGGCGAGTCTACAATGATTATAGAAAATTAAATTTGGCCACCAGGAAAGATCACTTTCCTTTACCTTTTTTAGACCAAACGTTGGAAAGGCTAGCTGGGCATAAATATTTTTGCTTTTTTAGATGGATATACCGTCTATCATCAAATTCTTGTTGATCTTGAGGATTAAGGTAAGGCAACATAAGTCCTTGTGGTGCTTTTTCTTTTTGATGAATGTTATTTGGTTTATGTACTGCACCTGCAATATTTCAAATATGAATGATGTCAATTTTTAGTGATTTAATTGAAAAAGGGATAGAAGTCTTTATGGATGATTTTTTTGTTTTTGGAACTTAATTTAAAATATTTCTAGATCATTTAGAGAAAGTTCTAGAATGATGTGAAAGATGAATTTAGTATTAAACTGGGAAAAATGTCAATTTATGGTTGTAGGAGGAATTGTATTTGGGCATAAAATTTTAGAAAATGACATGAAAGTAGTTTCAGCAAAAATTCAACTTGTGCATACATTAAAGCATATCTAATTGCAGCTAAATTTGTTGTGCATATTGACCACTTTGCCATAAAATATTTGATGCAAAAGAAGGATGCAAAACCAAGAATAATTAGATGGGTACTTCTGATGCAAGAATTCGATTTTGTGGTAGTAGATGGGAAAAGATCTGATAATCAAATAGCTGATCATTTAACTAGACTTGAGCATGAAGAAACATTTGAACTTGAAAGAGAAATTAATGATACTTTAGCCTAGGTGGACAGAGCAATTCACTTTTGTAAAAGTTTACCCCTATCGAGTTGTTAATATTGAAGATCTAAAAACTAGAAAGATATTTAAAGTAAATGGGCACATATTAAAATCATATTTTAATGTTCAAAGGATAAATTTTAAAGATACAGTAATGTTGGGTCACCCAAAGTAAAGACTGGGAATTTTGGGCTGACGACATTAAACTAACCTTTTTTTGGGAGGCATCTTTGTTAATGATGTGAAACTATTTTTTAAGTTATATTATATATATCTAAATTCATGCTCTCTTTATGAATTTTGTGTACTTGGGAGACTTACATATTAAGAAAATACATTAAAACATCTTTAATTACTAAATTATATGGAAGATTTGACAGTTATTTGAATTTAAAGCAAAATGATGCAAAAATCTGAACTGACATCAAAGGTGCCACTGTACAGAGAGCTAGCATCAGAAGCACCAGAAGTGTCGCAGTTACCGAGATAAGTTTGAAAAATTCTAAAGGCAATTTTGAGATGTTTTTGATGGATTTTCTTCCTAGTCACTTCAAAAATTTGTATTTTGAAGTTATTTAAGTGTGGAAAATGAATAGGAAGTCACCATTTTCGAATCCTATGGCTACCAACTCTAAAGAAACTTCTAGATATAAAATTTTCAATAGAACAAAGTTCATTAGTTTTGATGCGCAGAAGTTATATGATTGAGTTCTTGTGAAAGAGTGATTAATCAAGGAATGAGGATTTGTGAATAGAGGATTCAACACACCAAATACTCGAGTGGAGGAGATTATTGTGTAGAGCTGCTGGAAGTGCTATGCTATACAACTGCTGCAGTAGTCATTCTTGTGGTAAAAGAGTTTTATGCTTATCTTCATGGAATTAACCAAGAAGTCTTCTATGTTCGATGCAGGTGGATATCATTTAATTCTTCAAGAATAAAAGATTGGTTTATGATTGAAAGCATCCTGATTTGTCATTATGCCAATTTTGTCCCTGCAATAGATAACATGGATGGAGTCTATCGATTCCTTACTAACGAAGCTACAAATTGGGAGACAACAGATAATGGACATGTCAGTTTTTCTTCATTGAATCCTGCATTAAATACATGACATTTTTTTTATTTTAGCAAAACATATTCCTACCATGAAAATCTGTAAAGTGACCAAGGAAAGTGTCATCTTGAATTATTGTATTGAAACTGGAAGACCTATTGATGTGGGGCTTTAATTTTAAAATATGTTTTGATTTTGATTATAAATGGATTGATTTATGGGTTGGGACATTGATCTACTATATTCCTACTATGTAGCCTGTCACAACTGCCTTAAGAAAGTTAGGAAAAATTTCTTCTCACTTGGAAGCCCATGAACCAAATGATTTATTGCAACTGCATAGGAAATGGGGAGGAAAATAATATGAAGATTCTTATGGATCAATCATCTCAAAATTCATCTCCTATTCAACCTCACTTTCGTTCTAGTTTACATGATATTCTGAAAAGAATAAAAAAGTTGGAGAAAGAGGTACAAAATATTATGAATTCAATTGAAAACATTAATGATATATTTGATCATTTGGATTAGAGGATGAAGGAACAATTTGAACTTACCGAGCACATAGAAGAAGGTATGCTGCATATGTTTAAGAAAATTTCTTAGGTTGAAGAAGATTCGACAGACAAATTTCCTTACCAACTTTCTTACAACTTATGCCTTCTTTACCAATCCATGGAAAATATTCAAGAAGATGAAAGTAATGAAGATGTTTAAACCCCTCTAAAGTACAAAATTCATAATTATGAGTGCATTTGTGTGTTATGTGTTTGTGTTGGATTTCCTTTATTTCCATTGTTGAATTTTATATGTGTCATATGTTAAGCATTGCATATTTATTCTTCTGCTTTAGTTTGTATGGTGTGATTTTGATGCTGAATTAGATGTATTGGTTTGAGAAATGTTGGTTTATAATCATGTGGATTTTACATATAAATGTGAGTTTCGTGTTGTTTGTGAAAATATATTGTTAAAAGATTGTTTAATTTAACTTAATTAAAGGTTGGTGTGGTTTGGTATATAAAGATTTTAAAAGTAAAATGAAATCTAAAATTTTTGTGAGTTCTTTGTGGTTAGGGGAGTCAGAGAAAAATAGAATTTTGTTTTAAATAAGAACTGAGACAATTCAAGCGTAAGGTGGTATGAATTGGAAGATCAATAGGTAATCAATTAGGACCCCTAATCATTGGTAAACTAAAGTTCAAATCTTTTAATTAAGATTAAAGCACGTTTCATAATTCTTTTGCAAAATTGCAAAGTTTCTCGTAAGTCTTAAGAGCTTGATTGTGAGCTAGGTTTAATCTATAGACACCTGAGGCTTAGATGGAAAACACTTAACTGAAAATGAAACATGTTAAAACACTTCAAGCCCAAGCTAGGGTGTAAATTCCCTAAGTCTCACTAGCACACCCCGGTGGGTTTGCCCACTCAGCTTTTAATTAGATGTTGAAATTAATCATGTATGTTCAATCCAAGGGTTAGTTAAAACATTTAGCACAACTCCAAACATAACAATGCAATCTTATTTCAATATGGTGTAACTGACCAAACCATGCGATAAGACCTAATGAACATGAAATAGTCCATGAAATTCCAACGTTGTCTGGAATCACTCTCTGGACATCTTTGCAAGACTTTGGATATCTCAGAGGAAATTTTGGCTTATCACAGTATGTTAGGAAAAATCATCCTTAAAAGATAAGTCAAACCAAGTGAAATCTATTAGGACCCTCCATAACATGATTCAGGACCCTTTTAATTAAATCAACTAATGAAAATCCCTATTCTAACAACCTAGAATGAAACTAAATTCTTTATGATCTGAGCTTGAACTTTATACTAAGATTCTCCTGGCATTTAGGGATATTTTTTAAATACCACATATGGATTATTGGGCTGGTGTAAGTTGGAAATCGTAGTGGTAAGAGCGATGACGAGAATGATATATATTTATGTGAGGAGTAATTTATGTCATAAACTCTTGAGTGGGTCAGGGATTAACATTACTGCCCCCTAAAATTTAGTAAAGAGTTACCCCTCAATCTCATGGCTAATCAGTGGTCCTAGCCCGTTGGTGTGATGACTCATAAATGTCTGATTTTCAAAACCCAATAAAAAAAGTACTTTTTGAATGAAAAATTCTATATTGTTTGTTAAATAATTACAAAATTCAAACCACTTTTGCTTGAAAAATTAAAATTCAACTTTTAAAATTTTATTTAAGACAAATTCATGTGTCAGACACACAGATCAAGTTGAGGATTGTCCTCCTATGATTACCTGAGAGGTAGCATTTTACCCTATGTTTGGTCTCATAGACATGCTACTTACAAGTTACCTACGGAGTTCCTTTGAGAAGAATTTTTAGGGCTTCGGTATTGGTTGTGAGCTCCCTCATAACTTAAATTCTTACACCCAGCCTCAATCTTCGATATGTGACATCGTGTTTAATTTTATTTGCCAGTGTTTTCTTATGACTTGTTTAAGTTTTCATTGGATTTTCTTATGATCTATTTAAATTTCCTGCACATTTTTATACTATGTTGTACTAACCTTACAACAGTAGCAGAAATCCTAGGTAAACTTGTTTAATTTACATTTTTTGCACTTTACTGCATTTTATTTTGCACCCTTTTTTATTATTTCTGCTTCTGCATTTGTTTATAATACTTGGAAGGGCCCTAGGGTAGACAACAATAGGACACATGCTAGGTTCTATCTTGTGGCAGGCCATGGCTTAATAATTTGCATGTTCACATAGATTTTAAACCCAAAATCTTTATGATATGGAGCTCAGAGCAAGATTTTGGGCAACATGATGAGGTTGCAAGCGAACAACGAAGGACTTTCGCTGACAAATCAAGACCTAATATGAAACAAAATCTACTCCCACTAAATATTCCTTAGTTTAAAATAACATAAATCATAGGACTTCGAGGTAGTTTGTCTAGCATGACATAAATCCTCACACTATTGTCGACACTATTTTTGTTGTGGAGTTACCCGTTGGAAGCTGTCGATCACTGGAATCAGAATCTCATCACACGATTCAGAAAGACATTTAATTTACATATATATATTTAGTTTTAAAAAAAATAAATATGAAATTAAATTGATCCCATATCTTTCATAGTTTAAATGAAAGAGCACTATACCTGAAACCCTGTATCTATCGCGAAAGATAAACACAAAACTTGAGGGTGAGGCTCGATCCAATAAACTAAAAAATATATAAAATCCGTTTGGTCTGCAAAAACTATTTTATTTGCCGACAAGTTCCCCTATTTAACACAAAAAATTAAATAGGGTTTATATTAACCTGGGTTTGGGAAAAGCTTCCTACAAGGGCAAGCCCCTATAGTTTATTACATCTTAGATCACCGAAGTCACCTAAGAAAACTCTCGATAAAAATTAGGAAATATTATCTTCAAGGAGGTCAGAAGGATAGGACTTTTCAATGAAATCGGACAAAGAGGTGTGAAAAAGGGAATGACTCAAATTTGGAACATTTTATTTTGCAATCCAACGGATGAAGGACTAGGGGATGTCATAGATCCGGAGGAGAATTTATTTGACTTCCCAATCTATCATATTGTTTGGCTTCAGTTTTGAGGAGAAATTATTTAGATGTTTCATCGTGCCAATTTTTTTATTTGTTTGGGACTTACATTTATGTGAACCAATCACCCAAATAGCCTGGAAGATGTGAGGATTTAGATTGTGACAAACGACAACATCGGAATCCTAAGCCGTGTTAGGGCTTATAGTGTACAACAGAACTATACAAAAGGCTTAAAGATGAGTTGAAGATTTATGTTGCTCAAGCAAAAAACCTCAAAATGCTATGGCTTGGTTATTTAGTTCTAAGGAAAGATATGTTGTTGTAGATCCTCTTGCTATTGAAGATGGTCGTGCTGCCCACAATGCTAGTTCCAAACTCCTTACCATGACGAGTTTAAGTTTTCTACTGTGTCAGGTTATGTTGTCAAATCAAATGTTTATATGGTTATGGCTCTTTAAATATTATGGAGCATATTAAAGTTGATTAGAGCGACACCGGTTAGGATCCTACGGTTCCCTCATTCCGGCACCTTTATTTTCTATCAGATTCACTTAGTCCAAATGAATTTACTAAACTTAACTTAATGAATTCCGTACTTTTATTTAGACCATGGGAAGTCTTGTTAACAACTGTAGGTCACCTCCTCCGAGGGATTCCCGATCATCCGATAGAGACGTTTTAATTTAGTTGCAATTGTTGTTTTTTGATGTTTGTGATTAAATTTTGAGTTGTCTTATATTTTAAATGTTGTGGTGGTGAATTTTATCTTGATTGATTTTTAGTTTTAGTTTTGGTCTTACGGTTATCCTAGCAGTTTTGGCTTGCATGTAGGGTGACATTGTTGTTTAACATGCAAGCTCGAGACAAGAAGTACTGAAAGGTAAATGCATTAATTTAAAGCGTACCTGTTTATTCTTCTCATTCCACCACCTGAAAGATTAGTACTTGCGAGACATGTATATAATTTTGTAGGGAATTTAAATTGTAGGAGTAGATGAAGGTTTAGCTACCAAACCCCAAGTTATGACTTTATTGAATCTTGGAAGATCTTAGTGGATGATTTTATAACAAAATATAGCAAGTCCAATTTACCCTTCAGAAAGTCAAATAGATTTCAAAGTGCTTGAGGCATGACCCTGGACCACTTTGAAGATCTCTTGAAATATTCCGAGTTCATTTTGGACTTATCATATTGTTTTATTAATCATCCGAGGTTGAAGTGTGACTACCCCATCGCTTAGTGAAACTTGACAATTCAATTATCCCAAGGATAGGATACTCAATTAATCAATTGATGTTTTGTTTAAAGGTTATGTGAGTGGGTGCCCCTAAAGAAAGTTTAAGTCATTTGATATTGTGGTGCCCACAATTAAGGTCAGACTTGTAGTGTTTAAGGATGTTAATCACCAACCATATCATCTTCTAAATCCAATCAATTGATTTTAGACATCGAGCCTTGGTCACTCCCAAGCCCTTAACAATCATAATAGGTGAAATGGTGATTATCAAAATTTTAATTTAAGTGACATATATCATCATTGAATGATCACATCATCCTCAACTTTGGGCTTGGGAAAAGTAAATTATCATCTTTTTTATCTTAAGCCCATCACTTAAGAATTATTTGACCTTAATTAACTCACAAGTAATGAAGATTAGGAGAAATATGATTTTGTTGATGTTGTGCAAGGGTGGTGAGTGAGTTTATACTTTTTAATCCCATTGTATATCAATCATCCAAACATGTTTATTAAGATTAAAATTACCCATTTTCCCCAAGTTAATCCTAAATTTTGATTAAGGCTCCAAAACCTGGAATGACTATTTTACCCTTCGGGCACTTCACCTCATAACTCACTAAGCACAACTCAAATGAATTTGAGGGTTTAGAGTGTCATATCCATGAGGTAATTACAATATTAGAAGAGAATATGCAGGCTTCTCAAAATTTAGTTTAATTTAATTATTTATTTAAATTCAGGAAATAGGATTTTTAAAAATTGATTCATTTAACTTTCCAAACTAAAGTTTTTATCTATGGGAAAATTATTAGAGGTTTCCTTAGGTCAGAGAAATACTTAAACAAAATTTCATGATTTTTTTGAATTAATTTATTATAATTATTTTAATGGGAAAATAAGGAAAATCCACTTTTTAGCCTTTAAATTTATTTTTAACTTAGGAAAATTAGGAAAATATTTTTAATGATTCCCAAGTGATCAGAGATAAATTAGGCACTTTTTAAAATATTTTCATATTATTGAGATTTTTAATTATTTTTAATTATTTTAAAATTCAAAATAAAGCTAAAATATTAAATATTTTTAAAAATTAATTTTTATTTTTTCCAAGTGCCTCTGATCACAAGGAACTCAGAAAACCACTTTTCATAATTTTCCCAAGTTTATTTAATTTATTATAATTATTTTTGTACAAAAATACAAGGTTCCTTAGAAAATCAACTTTATTGCTCAAACGTAATCAAATAATTTTAAAATTTTTACAGTGTATAAAAATGATTTTTATGAATAATGTGGGATTGATTTTGTTAATTTTTGATAAGTATATAATTTATAAAAATTAACAGGTGATATTTACATTTAATTAAATATAGAAATTTTCAATATAATTTAAGGCATCATGATATTTTTCCTCGACTTCTTTGACCACAAGAAATCTACTAAAATTATTCCCATAACACTTCAAATGATATTTTGATTTATATAATGTAAAATAAGCCAATATGGACACCCTAGCTTGAAATTTAGGGCTAAAAGCTTAAAGATGCCCTCTGACCTTGGAAAAATAAGAGAACTTCTCCTCTCTCATGAGGAATAAGCCTTAGAAATTTCAAGCCATGGTAAACAATGTTTGATCATAATGAATCAAAATACTTCAAAGGATATTTAATTCATTAAAAATCAAGAAATAATAAAATAATTTTTATTTGTAGTCCACATTATTCTTCTCTGTTCACTGAGTAAGAGGGCATTTTTCTTTTATTTTTATGATTTTTCAAGAGAAAGATATTGATTTTTGAAGTATAAGAATTTAAAATAATTCAAAAAATCCATATTTTTCTACTTATCCTACGCAGCACCCACTTAACCTACGGCGGCTCCGAACTCACACGCAACATACTTCCATTCATCAGTGCCATCAACCTCAGTTGCCACGCGGCCCGCGGTTCACACACCAAGAGTTTATCAGGCTCGATATCCTCCGTCCATTGGATACACGCGTGATTGGACAACATCCGTTCATCGTCCCCAAGTGACCTAAATCGTAAGCCATTCACACTTAAAACCTTAAGATCTTCGCCTAGGCTCAGCCAAATCCCATGGGGTTTGTTTCTAAACCTTCACCTACTCAAGAGAAACCTATCCATACGATATATACGGTATGAAATACAGTAAATACATATAATGAATCAAAAAAGGCTCGAAATAGGGTTGATATTCAATACCTTGGTCTGAAATGAAAGGCCTCAATCAGATGGTTGTGGCAGCTTTGATTGGGTCCAATGAACCTCTAGATGAAGTCCTAGGTCCTGGTGAATTGTCTAGGTATGTTTTTTGAACTAACTCGATTTCAAGTGTTTGTCTAGAGCTATCCTAGAGGCTGGGGGGGTGGGGGGAGGCTGTTTCAGAGAGGGGTTTGAAGAGGGGTTTGATGGGGAATCAACTCCTTTCACTGTGGAGATGGTGTGTGCACAATTAATTAAAGTTTGGTTCACCGTGGAGGAGTGGAGATATTTGTCTTGGTTTTAGAGCAAATTTTAGTGAAGAAATTGGCTCTAAGGGGTGGTTATGATTGGTTGAGAGCAAGGGGATTGCACATGGGATGGTTTGAAGAGGCTCTCGTGAGATTTTGACAGAGTTTCCCCAAGGTTTCAAGCACTCTCTTCCTTAGCTATGGAGAGGTCAATTTAAATCCATGGCTGCTGGTGGAGCTCAGAGCTGAGGAGTTGGGTGCCAAACATGCTGAGGTGGAACGAAAAAAGGCTCAAGCATCTAATTAGAGTGATCCAAGTCAGGGGGGTTTAATTTTGGGTTTTGGCCAATTGAGGCACCTTTGGGCTGACTGTTACCGACGGTTAAGGTGGTGACGACGCATCTCACGCAACTAAGCCGCTTCTTCCTCTCTTCCCACATGCAGGGCTTCTTAATTATGATTAACTCCCAAGGGTAAGAAAATATTTCAAGTTTATTTCAAGTTTAGGCCAAATATGGGGTGAAATATCTTAAATCAAGGGACCATTGGTCCATAGCTCACCTTGGCTGGTTTAGGTGGGTCTAGCTTAGTCCATATAGTGTCCTTGATGGTTGTGGTGTCATCAATTCGGTGGCTTGTGTGGTGGTTGTGGTCTCATTAATTTGGTGAAGGGGTTAAATTTGGGTCAAAATGGCTAGAATTTGGGTTTGAGTTAGGCTATCCATGACATTGAGCTCAATTTATTGGTCAATATTGTGTAGATGATTGTCACAAGAGGTTTTGAAAGGTTTGGAGTGATTTTGAATTGATTTGGAGGTTCAATTTGGTGAGTTTTGGTCATTTGGTCAATTTAGGGGTGTTGGGTTACACTTGGGTTAAAATTGTGTTAAATTGAGGCTTGGCCAAGGCCAATTAAAGGTCCAATTTGATGTGTAGGATTATTATGAAGAGTTAGGATTTAAATTGGAGCAAATTGAGTAGGCTATGAGGTTCAATTTGGTGGGGTTAAGTCATATGGTCAAAATTGGGGGTTTGACTTTGATCAAAATTGAGCTCAAAGCATAGGTCAATTAGGCTTGGATTTGGTTTTTATTGATCATGTGAAATATTAATTTGAGTTTATAATTGAAATTGGGGAGGATTGTGGCCAAATTGATGGACATTTGGGATGAATTCGGGGAAATTGGGCCTTTAAAGGCAATTTGGGGGTGCCTTTAAAGGCAATTTGGGGGTGGCCTTTAAAGGCAATTTGGGGGTTTTTGGTCAAAAATGGTCAAATTAGCCAAATTGGGTTCACTTGAAGGGTAAAAATTGGTTTTGGAGACATTTGAAGTGATTTTGGAGGTTTTGGGAAAGTTAGGGGTGACAAGGGTTTTTTTGTAATTTTGGCAAATTTGGGGGTATTTTGGTAATCTTAGCTATTTTGGATATTTTTGGAAAATTTGGGTATTTTAAAATGGTTTGAAGTGATTTTTTGAATAAATGTGGGTATTTTTGGTGAATTTGGGAATTTTGGCCAAATTTTTAGTGTTTCAGGGGCATTTAGGTAATTTGGGTGGATTTAGGGGCAAACGACCAAGTTGGATACTTTGGTAGAATTGGGGTGCCAATCACTATGTATGAGTTATGGACCAATGAAATCCCCATTTTGGTCCTCTATGTACTGGTCTTAGCTAAACCCTATCCTAGGGCTAGTGGGTCTAGGGGACCATCTACATGAGTTTCCCAAAAGATCAAGGTATCAAAGTCAACAATTTTGGGTTTTAGGGTTGTAAGTGGATATAGAAGACAGTGAGTTCAAGTGAGTGAACTAGCTTCAGACAAACAGCCATAGTCAATCCTTAGGTCAAACAATCCTATGAGGACTATCCTTGAGCTCCCTCATAATGACCCCACCTACTAAGTGCTAGAGGTTAGGACCAATATGTGGAACTTAAAGTTGAGCAAGGAAGAGTTTAGAGTTTCTAATGGTGAGAGTTCCTTTTCTAGCTTTCTAGGAATTGTCAACACAAAGGTCCTATGGCTAGACCCTAGGCTACTAAAGATGGAAAACAAAACCTCAACCATAAGTGAGGTCAACAACTATCTTTATGCTTTTGCACAACCATGTTGTGTAATATAAGTTTTCTCTTTTAGGCGCTGAGGTTGTCGTTTGGTATGACATAAACCCTCCTATCTTTGTAAGCTATTTGTATGATTTGGGTATTATGCAACTGTAAGCCCTAATTAATAAAATTAGTAGGAGTGAAACATCAAATAATATAATCTTTAAAATTGAAGCAAAATAATAAAATATTATGGGAAGTCATTGAGGTTTTCCTTAAATCTGTGGCATCCCCTGTTTTTCATTCTTTTGGATTCCTAAAATATCTATTCCTATTTGATCCTTTCCAAATTTATTTTCCTTGTCCAGCCTTGAAAATCTAAATGTTAAATTCTTGAAGACAAAAAAGTTTGATCATCATTGAGAGTTTTCTTAAGTGACTTCGGTCATTTAGGATGTAATTAACTATAGGGGCTTGCTTTTATAGGGAACTTGGAACCCAGGTAATATTAAATATATCTAATATTTGAATTAGGTAGGGGAACTTTTCGATCACACAAGAAGGTTCACAGACCAAAGGGATGTTATAAATTTCTCTGATTTTTTAATCGAGCCCGCTTTCAAATAATGTGTCTATTCCTTGGAATACAGTAGTTATAGTGTTATGCTTGGTTACTTAAACTATTAAAATGTATGAGATCTTTTTAATCTCATTTTACAAATTAAAATTTATTTTTCATATATATATATATATATATATAATATGACACCTTATCTATGCAAATATATATATATATATATATATTAAATTAAAATTGTTTTTCAAAATTAACGCAACCAACAAAAATTCCGACCGACAAAACTTTCTGCGAAAGTGGGTTAAGGCGGCAGAAAAAATTTGAACATGCAAATAATATTTAAAATGCAATTCATTGATCAAATCATAGAAAATATTTTTGAAAATATATAACTTGCCTTGAATTTTGCTTGGGTGAGCTTCGAGTAGTTTCAAACCCATTTGTCACCTAAAAAAGATGATGACACACAAAGTGTCCTGCATAAATTTTGCTAGCAGCACTCATTTATGATACAAACTTTTTGATCATAATCATTGCTTTTTTTGCTATCTCTATAATTTCCTCTTCATCTAACGGGGCTATCAATCAAATATATGCATGATAGTTTTCAATAAGAAGAAAAAGCTATGATAGAAGTACAGGTAAAAAATGAAAGGACTTGTATGAAAGTACATGAATACTCTAATCCAGAAATGTTGAAATGTCAGATAAACATGACAGAATTCATAGTTCTTCATGAAAATGTTAATTATTACAAACCAAAAATCTGAAATACTATTAAGAAATTAAAACTAGGTAGTTTGATTCTCTGAAAAATATTAGAGGTAAGGAATCCTCTTTTCTGGTGCCAAGGTGATGAACACTTATTTCAATCCTCCAAATGTGTTGCTTAAGTAAAGGGGCATGTCATAAAAAATCTTTAGAATAAAATCCAACTATCATTGTTGGATATTTATGTAGAGTTGTGCGAGCACTAGTTTTGATATTGGTGTAGTTAGTAACCAGCTGGAAGATCTGGTTTTATTAGTTGGATTTTATTTATTTTTTACCCTTCTAGGTGGAGGGTGCAGGATGCTTGGATTGACTAAACTAACCTTGCTCTCTCTCCTCTTATTGTTTCTCGTGGACCTCAATGGAATGAGTACATTTGAGCTCATTCAGAATGTAGGTGGGATCCTCTATTGTAGCCTAGACATTGATGCTTATTATCACAACACCAAGAAAAATAGTGCCAAGTTTTTCCTCCTGCTACAAGTCAATGCAGTAAGTTTTTTTTTTTGCATTTAGAAAGACCTAAAATTGACAAAATTAGATTTTAAAGAAGCTTCATTCCAATATAATTGTAGTTCAATAAAAATGTTTCTACTTATTGAAATTTTTTCTTAGCCCTACTCGTCTAGTGCATCCACTATTTCTATAAGAGGTTCCAACCCTAATCCATTAGTCCCTCTCTTCAGTTACTTCCACAATTTCTAATATTTTTTTAATTTGATCTCATTTTTTTTTCAATTGAGTTTTGTCGTATAATCTACTGGTTCTTTCTTAAAGGTTTTTTGTATTGTTTTGCTAATTTTCCTTATTGAAGTGTGTGGTCGGCCTACTGTCAATTTCAACTTACCTCAACCATATATCATAAAATATTATCTTCATCTCACCATCCCAAATGGAGGACATCTCACTTTCCTTTTTTTATCCATATGATGAATCATTCAATAAGAAAATATGTCAAAACAATATTATTTAGTAATTTAAAAAAATTACTTCAAGACAAAATAAACAGGTGAAAAAGAAGATTTTGAAGTAGATCTTAGTGAGATAAAGTTATTAAAGAAGGTTCCATCTAGAATTACCAATTATGTCATTTATGTTTTAAGACCATCTAGTATTTGTGGCATACTTTGTCATGAGTGATGTAATACTAGATAGTGTCTATGTCAAATATTTAGGTTCAATTTTTGAATACATAGTTAATGATCGTTTGGCCCTTTATTTTACTTTTCCATCATCATTCTATAAAGAATTTCAAAAAATATAATGGGTCATTGATACAGGCTTCAAAAACATCATTGTAAACACCTAAAATTGTACAAACCCAAAAAAATTTCAGATCCACAAAGCCAACAAACCACTACGATCAAATAAATAACAAGAACCAAACCAACATCACATAGTTCATGTATCAATACATATTAAACATTGAAACATTTTTTTAACGTCCAAAATTGCTCAACAAATTTATTACCTTCGACTTTCTTTCTGTTTGATCAGGAAAATTGATTCATGGAAAGAAACATGTTCACTGATTTTTACGTTCAATTTTTTTGTTGAAGCTATGTTATATATTAAAGTTTTAATGTTATATGAATAATTTGATTTCTATTGCTTCTTCTTCAATCTAGAGAAGCATTTTCTGGAAAGAATTATGAGCACATCTAACTCATTTGAGATAATAAAAATCTCCTTTTGTTCTCTTTATGTTTTTGAGAAATTACATTGATCAGATAGAAATCTTGAATTTTAGTTGTTAGATAAGTTAGACAAAGTGCGTTAAAGTAATTGCATTTTATTGTCTCTACTTCAAACGGGAAAAGAATTTTCTATAGATAATTATGAGGATTGTTTGTTTTTTTTTTTTTTAAATACCATAGGGAATGATTTCATTTTTTATGCAAAGATGAAGTTTAGATGTTATATAAGTTATTACCTTTCACTTTCCTCTTGTTCAATCATGCACTTAAAGTTCAAAGTAAAAGATTACGATAAAGAACATGATATTTGAAATATGGTCAATTGCTGAGCTCACTTTTTGTTGAGGTCTAGTCTTTCCGTCTTTCCTCCTTAGAAGCCTAGAGAAGCCTAGGATCTAGCCATAAGATTTTCCTGTTGACTATTCCTAGAGGACTAGTAAGGGAACCCTCACCATTAGAAATTCCAAATGCTTCTTTACTCTGTTGAAGTTATGCATGTTGGTTCTAACCTCTAGCATTCAGTAGGTGGAACAAATATGGAGGAGCTCAAGAAGAGTCCCCATAGGACAGTTTGGCCTTAGGGTAACCCTAGGTGATCTGTTCTTGGTCAATCTTGCACACACACACTTGGAACCCCTCACCTTTGCTCAGAACCTAAACACTTAATTAAACATGCTTAGTCTGCTTCCCCACTCCTTTGGATACTCATGTGAATGGGCCCCAAAACCCTTAGCCCTAGATTAGAATTTGTGTAATGCCAACACATGGAGGATCCAAAATTGGATCTCCCTTGGTCTCATGGCACCATAAGGTTAATTTTATGATTAGTATCCTCAATTGAGCCCATTCTACCCAAATACCCAATTTTGGTCTCTTTCCCCCAAACTTCCTCAAAACTACCAAATTTCTTTTTAAGGCTAGCCCAAACCAAGCCCAAATCCAATTTTTGGCTCAAACCTTAATTTTGAATCTAAACCCCAAATCAAATTAAACCTTTTGCATTAACCAACCTTAATCCTTTCCTGCCATGTTTAGTCCCCTTGGATGCTAATCAAATCACTTAAGATCCCAAATTGGAGCCATGGACGAAGGGTCCCCTAAATTACGGAGATTTGCCCCCCATTTTGGCTAAGCTCTTTACCCCATGCCATCAACCATCAAAACTTGGGGCTAATCAAAATTAAACCTTCCTCCAGCCTCCCTAACTCAACCAGTCACCACCTCACCTTTGGCCAGCCATATGTCGGTCGCCAAATTAGAAGTTGGTAGTCGCTAGAATGGATACTCTGATGCCCGGTTTAATTTAATACATGTATATTTATTTTTGAAAAAAGTAATATTTTAAGTTGATTAAAGCGACACCAGTTAGGATCTTAAATTACCCATTTTTCCCTTTGGTTAAACCTAAATTTTAGTTAAGGTACTAAAATATAAATTTACCATTTTGCCCGCAGGGCTCTCCACTTCATAATTCATCAAGCATAATTCAAATGACTTTGAAAACTTTAGAGTACCCTATTCATGGGTTAATTAAAACATGAGAGGAGGGAATGTGGTTTTTTCAAATTTTAATTTAATTTAAATAACTATTTTAACTTAGAAAATAGGATTTTTGATATTAGCTTATGTAATCATTCAAAATAAAGTTTTTGTTTATGGAAAAAAATTATTAGAGGTTCACCTAGGTTAGAGAAACACTTAGGCAAAATTCCATAATTTTTCAAATTAGAATTTTACTATTATAATTATTTATTAATTTTAATGACTAAATTAAATACAATAAATGTTTCAATCACAAAAAAAAACTATTTTTATTTTTATTAAATCTCTCTGAGTCCAGAGAACTCAGAGAAATAAATTTCATATTTTTTTGTGATTTTTAGTTTATTTATTATAATTATTTTAATGGGAAAATAAAGGAAATACATTTTTAAACCTTTAAAAATTTATTTTTAACTTAAAAAAATTAGGAAAAATATTTTAAGGAGTCTCGAGTAATCAAGAAATAGTTAGGAACATTTTTAACCGTTTCCATATTTTTGAAAAATTTAATTATTTTCAATTAATTTTAATTTAAAATGAAGTTAAAAAATGAAAATTTTCCTCAAAAATAATTTTTATTTTTCCTAAGTGCACCTAATCACAAAGAACTCAGAAAAACACTTTTCTTAATTTTCTTAAAAGTATTTAATTTAATATAATTATTTGGACAAAAATGTAATTTTTCGTATAAAGTAAACTTTGGTACTTCAACTTAATCAAATAATTTTCAAATGTTTACAGTGGGTTAACATGATTTTTCTACATAATATGGAATTAATTTTATTTATTTTTTATTAATGATGAATTTAAATAAATTAATACAAGATATAAACATTTAATTAACTATAGAAATAGACAGAACTATTCAAACCATCATGATATTTTTCCTAAGTTCCTCTGACCATAGGGAACCTACTAACATATACCTCATTATTTTACAATTGATATTTTAATTTATATAATTAATTTAAACAAAAATAGCCATTCAAGCTTTAAAATTAGTGTTATAAGCACAGAGATGCTCTCTGACCTTGGAAAAATCTGGGAACATCTCTTCTGTCATGAGGAACACACCCTCAAAGTTTCAAGCAATAATGAACAATATTTAATCAAAAAAATAAAAATACCATAAAACCATTTAATTAATTAAAAATTAGAGACTCAACAAATAATTCTTATTTTAGGTACACATTATTTTCCTCTGTTCATTGAGCAAGAGGATATTTTTTTTTTTATTTTTATGATTTTTCTATGAAAAGTTATAAATTTTTTAAGATCTAGTATTTACTTAGTTTAGAAAACCTTTATTTATCTACTTATCCACGCGGCGCCGCGTCAACCTACGCATCTCCAAAGCCTCCAAGCGGTGTCTCCTAAATCAATGCCGCCATCTGACTCAGCACTGACACGACCCCTTGCTCCGCTCCGTCCGCTCGTCTGACGCCTTAACAACCATTAGATCAATATACACGTGAACGGATGACATCCATTCATCATCCCCGATTAAGTTAACCAGTGAGCCATTAAACTTCAAACCTTAAGATCTCTCTCGATACTCAACCAAATCACAGGTGGTTTGTTCTTACACCTTCATCTACTCAAGACGAACACATACATACGATTATAATGCATGAAGAATCATATTAAGCTCGAGTTAGGGTGAGAGTTCAATACTCTGTATGAGAGGTGTATCCTTAATCAAATGGTTAGAGAAGCTTCACAGGAGTCCAATGAACCTTCAGATGAGTTTCTATGCTTTGGTCAAATTCCTATATATGATTTTGATCAAACTTGTTTTAGGTGTTGGTCTAGAGCTAAGTTAGAGGCTCTCTGTGATGGTAGTTTTGTGAGGAATCAACTCCTCTCACTTTGGGGATGGTGTGTGCAGAACTAATTTGATTTTTGTGGACTGTGGAGGTGTGGGGAAATATGATCGGAATCGCACTGGTTTTGAGATAATATGTTGAACTCAGGTAGAGGGAATTAGGGTTGGAGATTGGTGGGGATGAGCTTCTCTAGGTTGCAATGAGGTCTGGTGAGATCTTGGCAGAGTTTTAATTTGGTTTTAGTTATCCTCCCTTTTGGCTGTGGAGAAGGTGAGCTTAAATAGAGGGGGAAGGGGTGGAGCTCATGACTTAAATTTGGGTTTAATTAATAGTATATGTGGAGGGATGAAGAGTGCTAAAGGCCAATTAGGGTTGAACAACTTGGATGCGTGAAATTAGGTTTGGATTTGGAAAAGGTGACCCTCAATTTTGGCTCCTTCGGTGGCTAGGCTGGCTAGCAAGGACATGGATGGTGGCCAAAGAGGTCAGTGGATCCAGAGGGAGGTTAATGATGATTAATCCGTAATGGTTAAGGCATGATTACAAAGATATTTTGATTTAGGCCAAATATGGGAGGAAATGCCTTAAATCAAGGGAACATTGGTCCATAGCTCATGTAGGGTGGGCTAGGTGGCTCTAGTCATGTCACTAGAGTCCAATTGGTGGATGTGGTGGCTTTGATTTGATTAATTTTGTTTAGTTTGGTCAATTTTGGTGCATGGGTTCAATTTTCGACATGTTGTTTTGAAGTTAGTTTAGGTTAAGCAAGTCATGAAATTGAGCTTAACTAATTGATTAAAATGGTGTAGATGATTTTCCCAAAGAGTTTAGAAAAGTTTTGGAATGAGTTTGAATTGATTTGGAAGTTAAATTTGAAGGATTTTGGCTTATGGTACATTTTGGGGATGTTGGGTTAGAGTTGGGTTTGAGTTAGGCTAGAGTTTGGTTAAGGCCAAATTGATGGTTCACATTGGTCCTAAGGATTGTAATGAAGAGTTTTGGATATCAATTGGATAGAAATTGTAGGGTTATGGAGTTCAATTTTTATGGAATTTGGGACATGGCTATTGTGGGGCAAAAATTGGGGTTTTGGTCCATGCTGATTTTGAGTAAAATTGAAGCTTTACCATGGCCAATTGAAGGTTAAATTTGATGTTGGGAAGTTTTGTTAAGAGTTTATGATTCAAAATTAGGGCAATTGGATAGGTTTAGGGTTTCAATTGAGTGAGATTTTGGCTTAGGGTCAAATTAGGGATTTTGGCATTCAGATTGAAATTGGCTTCAATTGAGCTTGGATTTGGTTTCAATCAATTTTAGGGATGATGAATTTTAGTTTAGAATTGAAATTGGGGAAGATTGTGATCAAATTGGTGGACATTGGGGGTGAATTACATTGGGGGTGAATTAACATTGGGGGTGAATTAAAGTAATTGGGCCTTTAAAGGCAATTTGTGGCTTTCGGTCAAAATAGGTCAAGTTGATCAAGTTAGGCTCCATGGAATGGTCTAAATTGATTTTAGGGACATTTGAAATGATTTTGGATGTTTTGGCACAATTTGGGTCACTAGAGGTATTTCAGTAATTTTGGCAAAATGACGGGTACTTTGGAAATTTTGGGGTGTTTTGGACAATTTGGGTGGTTTCAATGGGTTTGAGATGATTTTTTAACAAATTTGGGTATTTTGGGTGATGTTTGGAATTTTGGTCAATTTTGGGGTTTCAAGGGTAATTTGGTAAATTTGGTAGATTTGGGGGCAAAAGGCTAAGTTGGGTATTTTGGTAAAATTGGGGTGACAACCACCCTACTTGAGCTATGGACCAATAGAATTCCCTACTTTAAGCCCTTCATGCGCTGGTCTTAGCTAAACCCTAGCCTAGGGTTAGTGGCCTAGGGGACCATCTACATGAGTTTCCCAAAAGGTTAAGGGATCAAAGTAAAGCATGTTTAAGGTTGTGAGTGGAAGTGTAATGTGTAAGTGTGTGTGTGAAACTGACCAAGACCACACCTCCAAGGGTTAAGCTAGGGCCAAGAAATCCTATAGGGACTCCACTTGAGCTCCCTCATATTGGGCCCACCTACTGAGTGCTAGAGGTTAGAACCAGCATGTGGAACTTTAAGTTGAGCAAAAAAGGTTTAGAGTTTCTAATGATGAGGGTTCCTTTTCTAGTCCTCTAGCAATAGTGAGTAGGAAAGTCCTATAGCTAGACCCTAGGCTACTAAGGAGGAACGGCTAAATCTCAGCCAAAAGTGAGGTCAACAAATGGACCCCGAATAGGTGTGGTGTGCTGGGCCAACACACCGCACGTATTGGCATTGACCGAAGAGATCAACAAAGCCAAAACGATTGTCTGAGTCATCACACTCAGAACAGAACAAGAAAGAGTAGAAGGCTTCTGTTGGGGAGTAAACAAGAACTCCCGCGGGGAAAAAGGAAGGGAAATCTGGAAACAACCATCACAAAAACTGATGGTCACGAACAAAATTTGATTTCAACTTCGACATTAGAAAACTTTAATTTTGATTTCAATCTTGATATTGTAAGAAGTTAATTTCAAAAGGCAGAAATATGTGAAGAGGTCGGATTAAGATGGAATGCACAGGAACTCGCATCCAACCCAGAGGTAACGAAAGTGCGGAGGAGTGAGAATCAGATGCCTTACTTCATTTAAGGTGGTCTTATACTTATCTCAATGATTTATGTAGAGAATCAGATGCCTTACTCCATTTAAGGTGGCTTTATACCAATCTCAGAGGATGAGAATAAGATGCCTTACTCCATTTAAGGTGGACTTATACCTATCTCAAACTTTTATGTAGAGAATTGAATGCCTTAATCCATTTAACATGGCCTTAAACCGATCTAAAAAGATTAGAATAGGATGACTTACTACATTTAAGGTGTTCTTATACCTATCTCAAAGTTTTTTGTAGAGAATCAAATGCCTTAAATCATTTAATGTAGCCTTAGACTGATCTTGAAAGATGAGAATAGGATGCCTTACTCCATTTAAGGTGGCCTTACACCTATCTCGAAGGTTGAGAAGAGTATGTCTTACTCCATTTAAGGTAGTCTTATGACTATCTTGAAGGGTTGTGAAGAGAATCAAATGCCTTACTCCATTTGAGGTGGCCTTAGACCGATCTCAAAAGATGAGAATAGGATGTCATACTCTATTTTAGGTGGTCTCATACCTATCTCAAAGATTTTTGTATAGAATCGAATGCCCTACTCCATTTAAGGTGACCTTATACCTATCTCGAAGATGAGAATATGATGCCTTACTCCATATAAGGTTGTATTATACCTATCTCAAAGATTTGTGTAGAGAATCAAATGCCTTACTCAATTTAAAGTGGCCTTAGACTGATCTTGAAAGATGAGAATAGGATGCCTTACTCCATTTAAGGTGATCTCATACCTATATCAAAGATTTGTGTAGAGAATTAGATGCCTTACTCCATTTAAGGTGGCATTATACTTATCTCAAAAATGATAATAGGATGTCTTACTCCATTTAAGGTGGTCTTATACCAATCTCGAAGATTTGTGTGGAGAATCAGATGCTTTATTCTATTTAAGGTGGTCTTAGACTGATCTCAAAAGATGAGAATAGGAAGTCTTACTTCATTTAAGGGGGACTTATACCTTTCACAAAGATTTGTGTAGAGAATCAAATGACTTACTCCATTTAAGGTAGCCTTAGAATGATCTAAAAAGATGAGAATAAAATGCCTTACTCCATTTAAGGTAGTTTTATACCTATCTCAAAAATTTGTTTGAAAGAATGCGATAGGAAGGGCTCTCAATACAACACAGTAGCGGAAAAAACATCCTATACCTCTAAAATATCGTGGGTGCGGAAATGTTCTCGGAAGGAAGATGAAGAATGTAGGGAATTTAAAGGAATCAGACAACCTTGTAAACTCTTGATCACTAACTCTCATGATTAGTTCTCCTTTCTGCACATCTATCAAAGAACTTACAACGACTAGGAATGGTCTTCCTAAAATGATAGGAATTTAAATGATAGGAATTTCTTTATCTTCCTCCATATCTAATACAATTAAGTTCACATGAAAGATAAATTTATCGACCTTTACTAAAACATCTTCTATAACTCCTTTAAGATAGGTATTCGAACGATCAACTAACTAAAGAGTTACAGTAGTATAAGAAATATCTCATAAGCCCAACCTTCTAAAAATTGATAACGACATAAGATAAATACTAGCCCTCAAATAACATAAAACTTTTCCATAAAATCGTTCACCAATAGCACAATGAATTGTAAAACTTCCAGGATCTTTAAGTTTTTCAGGATTTTTGTTCTGAACTATAACGCTATACTCTTCACTGAGTGCGACTGACTCATTATCTACAAACTTCATATTCTTATTAAGTATATCCTTCATGAACTTCACATAGCTTGACATTTGTTCCAAACTTCAACAAATGGAATGTTTATCGTTAATTTCCTCAAAATTTTCAAAAATTTTGAAAATTGATTATTTCTGTGTTTCTGCTTCATTCTTTGATGAAATGGAGGTAGTGGTCTTTCTATAGTGATTTTCATTAGTTTAATAGGACTTTTTGCTTTAAAATGAAAATCTTTACCAGATTTTTCATTTTCCACCTCATCTTTTTCAACTTCAACTTCTTGTTGAACTTAACTTTCTAATTCTTTTCCACTTATTAGTTGAAAAAATTTAATTTGCTCTTTGTTCTGATCTTTAGGATTTACGTCAACATTTGTTCTGATCTTTAGTGCTCTTTGTTCTGATCTTTAGGATTTACGTCAACATTACTAGGCAATGTTCCTGGAGGTCTATTGCAATACATTGTAGCAATACATTCCAATTGATTTTCCATGTTTCTGATTGCAGCTCCTTGACTTTATAATTGACTACCCATTTGCAATATCAATTCTTACACTGATAGCTTTTTCTCCTTACTCTACAAATTATTAAATCTTGGGGGGTAATAAGGTTTATAAGTTTGATTCCCTTGATTGTTGGAGTTTCTCAATGGGTTAGCAATATTATTTCCCCATTGTGGATTTGCAACATTTTAATTATTGTTACTCCAACTAAAGTTTGGATGATTCTTTCATCTAGGATTATAATAATGGATTATAATAATTGAGATTATAATAATTGACATAAGGGTTATTAGAACAGTTGTTTATTGCATTTAAAGTCTCATAAAAAGATTGAGATTCTATCATTCATCGCAATGAGTTTTCCTCAAACACAAGTGTTGTCTGAGAATAATTTATTCCATATCGACCTATCTTCTTCGATAATGTAGGTATTTGGGCAGCTAACATAGATATTGCATCAAAATCATGAATACTAGCTACACTTTTTAGATTTACCCTTTCAGAGGGCCATCAAAAATTATTAGTAGTCATCTCTTCAATTATTGAATATGCTTCATCGAATGGTTTTGACATTATTGATCCACCAGCAGCAGTGTCAATTATTGGTCTAAGAGATCCAACCAACACATTAAAAAAGTTTAAATTATTAACCAATTCGGCAATGCATGGTGTGGACACTTTCTAAGGAGATCTTTAAATTTTTCTAGGCTTCATAACTTGATTCCCCTTTAAACTCACAAAAACATCCCCTTCAAACTAACAAAAGATGTAATATCATTTCTAAGCATAGCAATTTTTTAAGGTGGGAAATGTTTTGATAAGAATTTTTGTGATAAATTTCCCCATGTTCTGATAGATCCAGGTGCTAATGGTTTTAACCATATCTTAGCTTTATCCCTTAGTGAAAAGGAAAAATTCTAAGCCTGACAACATCATTTGACACTCCTTCATATTTAAATATAGTACACAACTCTAGAAAACTAGCAAGATGTAAACTAGGATCTTCAGTTGTTGTTCCTCCGAAATGATTATTTTTTACCATTTGGATAATAGCAGATTTAAGCTCAAATTAATTGGCAGCTACAGTTGGGCTTTGTGTACTCAAATGAATTTCATCTGTTGTGGGATTAGCATATTCTCTTAAAGGTCTCTGATGATATTCATTTTCATTTCCAACATTAATTAAATTGCAAGCCATTTCGCTGAATTGATCTTTTTATTTTTATTATTTTTAAAATTTTCTAACAGTTCTCTCTAATTCAGAATCATAAGATACTAAACTTTCAGATCTTACACTACACATAAACAAACAAAGCAAGTAATTAAAAACAAGCAAACACTCTTAAATAAGAAAATGTTCAAGATTAAACTACAACACTCTTTTGAGGGGGGGAGGGCAGATTTAGTGTGCATATTTTGCAATTATTTTTCAATCTTACAAAATTACACACAGCAGATATATAACAAACATGTAATATAATCCCAACAAAAATACTTGTTATGAAAATAGTTTATCTATTAGAACTCTTTTTAAACTGCCAAATCCCCGTTAAAATCAACGCAAGTATACATATCGCTCAAGTAATAAAGGGCTCTATAGAAGTCCTAGATATCGATCCCGCAGGAAAGTTAGAAAATCCTTGAAGTATGTTTTTTAAATTATTTTAGAATTTAAAAATACAAAAATAAAAGTAAAGTGTGAAATTTGAATATTAACTACTAAGGTAAATGCTATGTAAAATGGAGTTGAAAAACAAAGCAAACTAACTAAGAACTAACTTTCAAAGTAAAATTATGAAAACTAAACAAAGTTATTATTTTGATAGAAAGTTCAAATTTAATAAAGCATCCTTCCCCTTTACAATGAGTGTATGGATTGTGAAAGAATGGAAATCATTTGAAAATATATATATAAACTATTTTGTGTCAAATAGGAGCAATCCTATTCTTTACCCTCTTCCGAGTGTTATAAAGAACATTGACTAATACACAATTTGGTCCCTAATTCCGTGGTTAGGCTGGGAGGATATTGGCTACCACTCCAGAGCCCTCACTACTCCCTGACCTGAGGGCTAAAAATCTTGCATTGGTTTCCAATCAACTGGACCAAATTGGGGATTTTAATCTAACACCTTAAAATCTCCAATTCTGCAAAATCTCCAATTCTGCATCCACCAAAGTATATTTCCCGTTTTATTTGCACCCAATCCCATGGATGACATACTCTCCCATGAAATCAAATGTGATTCTTTTTATGTTGTCAAAATCATATCCCTTTTCAGAACATATGGCTCTCAATAAGTTTTAACATTTCAATTGGCTAGATCAAAAAGTAAATGAATATCGTAGTTCAAATCATCCCAAATTATTATCATATAAAATGGTAGAAAACAAAATCAACTATTCACAAAACTATAACTCAAAGTAGGGAGAAGGATAAAGAAGACTACTCAGAATTCATGAGAAGGATACGACAAAACATGGATTTCTTATATAAAAACAAGTTTACAAAATAAAAGAAATAAAAGACACAACTTATCTCACAATCCTTCCCAAGAAAATCCCTAGAAGTTCTTTCCAAGCCTTTATCTCTTTATAATCCCACTCAATTCTCTCTTAGAAGTGTAATGAAGAAAAAACCTCTCACCTTCCCTCTCCTCTTACCCTAGAAGAAAATCTCCTCTTGCCTCTCACGACAACTTTTTCTCTTTTTTCCTTTCCTCTTTTTCCTCTCTATGAAGTCTTCTCTTTTATATTTGGCTACCTCGTTTAAAAAAGAATTCAAAATTCCCCTCCAAAAGTCAACTCTTTTGAATCCAAGTGACATATCTCTTCATAAAAGAACATTCCAAAGTGTCTAGATGCATTGAATTACTCCAATAGGTGTGTAGAACTAGTATCCCTCTGGAAATTCACACAAAATTTGTCTCGAACCGCCTTAATTTTTAAAAAGTTATCTCTGGCGCATCAAGCACCGATCTAATGCATCATGTGCCAGTTCTCTATCAAATGGCGCATCATGCGCCAGAATTCCAAAACTCACTATTTTGGTTCCAAATTTTGTCCCTTTTGTCATTTAGTTCTTTTTGCTATTTTTGCTCCAAATGCTTAAAAATAATATACCTGCAACAAAGACATGAAAATAACATTCTTTAAAGTGTAATATCACTAAAAATAAGCATAAAATATGTGCTTAAAATAGTATATTATTTTAGTCTATCATCCTTCTCCTCATCATGACCATGAAATAACGGTAAAGCAACAACAATTGTCTAAATACTTTCATATCCATTAGAATCCATTAATGGGTGAAACCTACTCCATCGTAGAAGTAGAGAAGTCTAGAGCAATCCAAGTTCCTCCTGTTGAGGAATCTCATCAATAGATACTTTCTATGAAACTCCGACTTTAGTAGCCTTATGAATCCCTTGACTGTGATTTCTTCTCTATGACCTCATTATTGGCACAGACTTTGAGCTAGAACTGATTTGAAATATTGATGGCGGGGTGATAAATCCTTCAACTGTATCTTCAACAATCATAATCTCCTTTCCTTTGGTTGACGAGGGAACAAGAGATATAACAGGTGTTAGGGTAGCAATAGTCTTCACCTTCTTGCATGAAGGGAAATCTTGAGGAAAATTTAGGTTAAACTCAACAGAAGGCTCCTGTACTTCTATAATGATGACTTTGATTGCAACAAATGGGGCATTTCCGAGCACGACTTTGATTTCATCGAATCCAACTCCAAAATTGATGGTGGGAGCAACATTGTAGGCATCGCTGCTAGTCGACAGATTGTAGGAGAAAGTGAGCTTTAGGAACGCCATTACAACATTTTCAAAAAGAAAATTTTGGGGTTAGTTATTTGGCCAATACCTTGTAATTCTAGTGTGAACACTAAAAATTAACAAGGGTCGTTCTGTGAACTGGACAAATCTTTATTTAATTTTAGTTTGTGAAGACTTTAAAATTTAGTAAAGTAAATTAAAAGTAAGAGAACTTAATTAATTAAATGGAAAAAGTTGAAAAGAAAACAAAGCACGCAACAGTTTAATTTAATTTGCAAAGTAGCGAACCAAACCCAAAATAACACAAAGAGAAAAAAGTAAAGTATAGAACCCAGTGTGAAACTAACTTCATAACGCAGAACACCCAGGTGGAACTAGTCCACCAACACATCTATCGGGGGTCCGACTCCACACAAAGATAAAAGTCCTAATGAACTCTTAAACCTCTCTGTTCAAAGGTGATTGAACAGATGGTCTTGGAGTCTGAAAGAGTTGACCGTACTTACCTAAGAAAGAAATGAGTGAAGCATGTCAATGGAAGAAGGGTAATCTGATCCATAAACGGAGAGAGAAACTATTTCCCAAATGGAGTCGCCAGAAGCTGTCGGTCAGCAATTTAGAAGTTGTCGATCGCCAGAATGGATATCACGATGCTTGATTTAAGAAAATATATATATACATATCTAATTTTGATAAAAAGTAATATGTTATGTTTTGAAAATACAAGATCGAACCGATCTCATATCATTTGTAGTTTAAATAAACTAGCTACTCATTGCTAAGGCACGACTAAATAAACTAAAGAATTTATTACATCCATTTGAGTATGTGAAAAATCATTTTACTTTTATGTTGAACTAAAAGTTCCCCTATTTAATACGAATAATTAAATAGAGTTTATATTAATCTAGGTTCTTAAACGTTTTTTATAAGGGCACTCCCCTATAGTTAATTACATTTTAGATAATTGAAGTCACCTAAAAAAACTCTTGATTTAGATCAAAAAATATTTTCTACAAGAATTTCAAATGGTAGGACTTTTCAAAGATCGAACCAAGGAGTTTTAAACGGGAAAGGCTCAAATTTGGAACATTGTTGTGGAATCTTGACCAACATAAATATAGTTGTGTAAATTTATAAAGTTGACTTCGCTTTACAACGGTGCCAAAAACTTGATGTGGTATTTTATAAGTAATAACGTTAAGCACTTAATGTTGGTATTCTAAGTATATGTATCGTTATCAAGTAATATAAGACTTTCTATTTAAGTCCCAAATATTGATCCACGAGGAAGGTTTAAATTTGAAATGATAAATTAACTAGGAAATTCACATAAGTAAAACAAAATTACTATCACTAATTTTGAATGTTTAAGATACTATCAAAGCTAAATTATTAACTACTAACAGAATTTAAATGCATAATATTAAAGTAGTAGCTACTAAACAATGTTTATGTGATGAACTTTTCTAATATGAAAAAGCATCTTTCCCACTACAATGAGTTTTCGGTGAAATGAGATGAGATATAAATGGTCTAATGGTCTAAATTTGTATTGTGCCAAATAGGAGTAATTTTAATTCTCTACCCTAATTCAGTGTTATAGAAAATCACTGGCTTAGGTTTAGTCCTGAAACTCGTAGCTAGGCTAGGAGGATTTTGGCTCCCACTCCAGAGCTCCCACTTCCCTTCCCCTGAAGGCTAACTCTCACTTTAGTTTTTAAACACTAAGATCAAATTGTGGATTTATAGTTTGACACCCTAGAAATCTCCAATTCTACACCCAACAATGTATATTTCCTTATTTTTTGCACTTAATTCCATGAACTAAATCCTCCTTCATGAAATTAAATGTGATTCTCACTCTGTTGTAGAACTCATAATTCATTTCCCGGATCATATGTTTTACAACATATTTTAAAAATTCAATTGACCAGATCGAAAAGTAAATTAAGAGCGGAGTTAAAAAACCATCACAATTTACTTTATATTTTAACATTGGCACATCTAAATTATCTCTTCATTTCACTATATCTAAGAGTAGGGAGAAAGATAAATGAAACTACTCAGACTTCATGAGAAAGATACAATAAAATACAAATTTCATATATAAAAGGAAGTTCATACAACAATAATAAACAAAGAACACTTATCTGAAACTCTTTCTCAAAGCAAATCCTTTGTAGCCTCTTTTAGGAAATGTAAGAAGAAAAAATCTCCCACTTCTCTTCCTCTCCAACACTTCTTAGAGAAGAAATCACACTTAAACTCATCACAAAAACTCAAAACTATAAAGAAAACAACTAACTAATGGTGTGGAATACGTAGAACGATGTAATGTGGCAAGGAAAGATCCCAAGAGATGCGAAGATTGGATAAAAGGCCGAAGGGGCTTTTTTTTATCAATTTCGGCTCTAAATAGAGCCTAGGCTCGGTTCTCCAATAGTTGCATCCAAAAACTCTTCAAAATGCGTCCAAATTCGTAGAATCTTCTAGAAACAGTGTCTGCACTGACACTGGCGCCGATGGTGCCAGAAGTCATTTAATTCAATCCGAGCCTTTGTTAAACGGCGCTGTCGGCACTGAAGAAATTATCAAAATCTCCATTTTGACTCCAAATTTCATCCTTTTTACTTCCTTCTTTCTCATAGTCCTAGAAATCATCAACCTACAATAAAACATAAAAAATATCTTTCATTAAAGTGCAATATCACAAAAATGAGTATAAAATATAGGTCCAAAAATGCATATATTATTGGAGTATCAAAATCCTAAAAACTTAAATGTTACTTGTCTTCAATTAACTCCTTTACGATATAGAAATATGACTCATGACAAAGATTTTAACTTATAGATTTCCATATTTTAGTCCACCAAATACAATAGTATAACTTAAGAAAAAAATGTAAAATAACTCCAGTTAACACTAAAGGTGTAAGAAACTAAAGGTATAAGAATATCTAGCAGTCAAGTTTAAGATTTCTGATTCTCTATCCTTTTCAAGAAAAATTACAAATTACTCATATTAAAGCCACTTAGAAATACCATATGAAAAAGAACTACATAAAACTTTACTAGTAAATATGCTAATACTAAAATATAAGTTTAGAAAATTTAGCTAAGCCTTCTTTTTTAAGTTGATTAAAGTGAAACCAATTTTTAATTAGGTATCTCCTCAAGCTTCTCCTCTTCTCCTCATATCTTTTTCCCTCATATCTTTTTCTTTTCTTTTCTTTTCTTTTTTCATTTCTTTTTCAGGATCATTTTCAATCCTTTTTCTTTTTCTTTTTCAGGATCATTTTCAATCTTTTTTCTCTTTTCTTTCTTTTTTTTATGTGAGGATTACTATATCTGGATAGCCTTTAATGATTTTGAACTTCATTATCCTCTTCTTAAAGTTAAAAACTTTTCACATTCCTTCTCTTTATAAATTTATATTAGCTTTAAAGATTTTTCATAAAGCTTTATTCTTTTCTTCTTACATGAATCTATAAAATTTTTAATACTTCAAAAATACAAATTCCTTTACTTAAGAATTTCTTCACTTATAATAGAATAAAATAGTCTTATTCTCTCATACCAGATATCTTAATCTTTAAAATTAACCTTTATTATTTAAAAAATTTTACTTAAGTTAACTATATATTTAGAAACAAAAATATAGTTATCTAAAGCTACCCTCTAATACCAAAGGTCATGTTAAAATTTAAAATATTTTAAAAATATAGCTAATTTAGGACAAATAAAATTAAGTTTCTTTTCTTTCAAAAGGAATTTTCTTTCTCCCCCAAACTTAAATATTTAAAAGATTTTTCATGAAAAACTAAAAAATAAAGGGTAAAATAAAATATTTAATACATAAAAAAAGACATACCTTTTAAAGGTTCTGATTTGAAACTTAACTCTTAAATATTGCAGGTGATAATATGAGAAGCTATAAGACTTAAAACATTAAATAACACATAATACATAAAAATTTTCTAAGAAAGAGTTAACCACAAATACTTCCAACAAAGTAGTAAAAACTAATAACAGTACTAAAATTATTTTCAATTTAAAAAAAAGTCACACAAATCTGTAGTTCATAATTCAACATAACATTTAAAATAAAGTGTTACAGTCTAAAAACAAACAGTCTTAACAATAAAGTACAACCAAACATAAACTAAACAAAAATCTAATTAAAGCATCACCAATCATCATCATCTTCTTCTTCTTCTTCCACATCCAAATTCTACTGCTAATATGGAGTAAAAATAGGGTGAGTAGTAAACTGAACTGAGTGATCACCCCTCATGTATCTGACCATTGCATCATCATAAGCAGCATCATACTCAATCTTCTATTTTATCAAATCATCATTATGAGCATTTCTGGCATTCATATTTTCCATTCTACTATCCATTCTCAAGATATCTTCCTATTAGATAATCATCTACTCCAAAAGTTCTAGGATAGTAGGGGTACTAGAAGTAGTACTTGAAGTAGAAGGAATATCCCTGGTCCTACTTCCAGATCTCCATCCAACATGAGATTCATAAGTCTTTATATTGGCAGGTCCAATAGATTTTAAAGGTTCAATCCTCTCTTCGTCTGCTCTAAAATCAACTGTTGCTTGTTCACATAGTGTGAAGATCAGGGCAGGATGAGCTAGACCACCAGTACTCTCTCCAAAAGTAATACATCGAGTGTTTTTTATAATTAATAGAGCCAACATCTATCCTTCTCATCTGTTGGATATAGAAGTTTAAGATGGCTCTATCCTTTGTAACCTCACTATGATGATTTGTTGGTATCATTCTTCTAGAAATAAAGTAGTGCTAGGCCTTAGATACTACATTTAACATAGAAAGAGGAAAGTTTACCTTAATACCATTCTTTACTTTCCAAGTTCTTCTTCCCTCAGTAAGAAAATAAATAACCTCATCCAAGACCTCATTTGTAGCAGAAAACAATTTGTACCTGTAGCTATCACATCTTCTAACTGATAAAATTCATTAAATTTCATTGGAGTAAACTCCACCATTTTCCCACGAACAAGCACATAGTCTTTAGAAGTCTCCTTAAAATTGGCATAGAATTCCATCACTACACCAATAATCACCTCAGAAATAAAGTAGCAAAAATTCTCCCACTGCCAAACATTGATTAATCTCTCAACTTCTCCTCCCAGATTTTTAAACCTCCATTCGGAATACCTTTTTAAGTTAAAAGTAGACTATTGAAGCAAATGTTGGCCTTGTAGTTGGCATACCTTTGATCATCAAAATCTACCTTTCTCTTTCCTTTGCTCATTCTTCGTGCCATGGTAAATCTAAGAAAATTTGATAAAATCCAAATAAATTCCCAAACATTCTAAAAATCACAACGTGGAACGATTTAAACTTAAATATACTAAGTAAGAATTCTTCACCAAAATATATTTTCAAAATCTTCCAAAAAATTTTCAAAATTTTGGATCTCGGCAATGTAAGATAAATCCTTGATAAATCCTTGTGTAAGATAAATCCTTGGTGAAAATCAAAAAATTTGAGTTCAAAGTGTAGCTCTTACCTAAAGAAGATGAAATCCAAACTTTGTTTACCTTAAAATCGCCTCAAATCCGAGCAATAGCATGCTCTAGGTACAAAATCTGAAAGTTGAATGTGACTCAGATGGTAAAAATGGCATTTTTACTGTGCAAATCACGAATTTTAAGGGGTTTGGGTAGTTTTCGGGTGGAGGGCGCTGTCAGCGCCCATGCCGGCGCAGTCGGCACCAGTGGCCAGAAATTCATATTTTGATTTTCAAAAGTTTCAATTTTCTTTCTACTTACTCTAAAGTTTATTTAGTCTTTTTGAACACTAATTTTCATCTTAAAATAATTCACAAACAAGTTCACAAACAACACCAAACTAACTTTTATATTTGAAAATATAGTTTTTACAAATATATTTTTCTAATCACACTTCCACAACCTTAAAGCAAACTAAATTATAAATTAACATTAAAATCAAATCAGCATCGAAGTCAACCACAACACTAGAACGCTGACACAAAACTATACACAATCAAAGTCAATAGAGTTCTAAATCAAAGTAAAATAAATCAAATCCACACAATTACATTAAAAACATAAGTATTTTAAAATAGTAGAGAGTCCAACTTCTTCAATTATTCTGCCTCATCTTCAGTACTTTCTCCTTCTCTAATATCTCCCATAGACTAGTAATGGACATACAAATTATAGAAGGGTCGGTATGAGAACTGATCAGTCGAATTTTCATCGATCCATCCATTTTTCTTGAACATCTGCACTAATCCTGCTTCAATTGTCCCAGAATGATCAAAATTCTCCTTCATCCTTCAATCTAAGTGATCCAAAAGGTAGTTAAGATTTCCTATTGTATTCGTAATACTCTGAAGTTCTCTTTCTATTTTCTTCATTTTCTTCTCCAAAGCTATTGAACTTCCAGCTATTTTTGGCATCAATGGTGTTGAAGCATGTGATGAATGATCCAAAATAACATCTAATGCTTCTTTTCTATTCCCTATATTATTGCCATCAATAGGAATCATGGGCTCCCAAGGTAATAAAAATTTCTCCCAACTTTCATATGGAACTTAAGATTGACTGCAAAGTAGGAAAATTGTGGAAGGATGCCAAAGTCCATATATTGGCCCATTCATAATAATACGCATAACATATTAGAAAATAATCGACCCCACATCAATGGATTTTTCTATTTGAATGCAATAGTTTAAAATGGCACTTTCTCTTGTAACTCTACTAATCTTCATGGTAGGGAGTAATTTTGCAGATATAAAGAAATGCCATTGTTTTGATATTGGTTTAAGCAGCGAAGTAGAGAAACTAACGTATCCCTCATCTCTGATTTCCCAATTATCATTTTCATCTATCGAAAAATTATATACATCTTCCATCATACCTCTCGTTGAGATAAAATTTGTATAATGACAGATTTGAACATTTTCTATTATATACAAATCATTTATTTGAGCCGGAGTAAATGGTACAACCTTACCTCGAATGAAGAAGACTCCTTGGGTAATTCCATGTAACTTAGCATAAAATTTCTTTACTACTGGTACAACAATTACAGTGGTAGTGTAGCATAGAACTTCCCAACGCCTCTGCATAATGATTTTCTCGATCTGTGAACTTGGATTACTCAATCCATGATTGACAAAGCATCTCTCCTTGATAAGTCTCTTCATCATGATGAATTTGTCATATAATCTTTGTGCGTCAAAATTGATAAACTTTCTTCAATTAAAAACTCCATACCTTGAAGTATTTCTGGAATTGGAAGCCATGGAATTCAAAATTAAGAAGTTTCTGGATGTCCAAGGTAGTTTTTAGGACTTTCAAAACACCTCTCGGTGGTTATTGATGAGCGAAATCCCACCAAATTCTGTTGAATTCGCTCTACATGCGTGAAACTGCTTGGGACACCATTGGCGCTCCTAATGGCGCTGTCGACGCCATGGTCCATTAGGCCGGCGTCGTCGACGCCAGAGGCCAAAATTGCTTCTTTTACTTTTTTTGTTCAATTTGGTTCCAAATTTTCCTCCAATACCAATATTTGTCCTAATTTATGATATATAAAATTGTGTAGGATTCAAAAATACTATTATTTCCTAATATATAAATAGACATATTAAACAAAATAGTAATATATAGATATATAGATTTATATATATGTGTTGCCTCCCAAAAAGCGCTCGGTTTAACGTCATCGGCCCGATGTACCAATGTTTAGTCAGGATGACTTAACATTAAAACTTCTTTAAAAATTGATATGTGTCCTTCATAATAATATTTCAATAAATGCCCATTAACTTTAAATATCTTTTCAGTTTTAGGATCTTTAATAACAACAATTCCATAATGATAGATATTAATCACTTTAAATGGTCATAATCATCTGAATTTTAGTTTTCCTGAAAATAATCTCAATCTTGTATTATATAATGGAACTTCCTGTCCAGATTCTAACTTCTTCTTAATAATCTTCTGATCATGCCATATTTTTATTTTCTCTTTATAGATTTTTGCATTATCATATGCTTCATTTATAATCTCCTCAAGTTCGTTGAGTTGCAACACTCTTCTCTCACCAACATCTTTTAGATTAAAATTAAATTCCTTAATAGCCCAAAATACTTTATGCTCTAATTCTACTGGTAAGTGACATGTTCTTCCAAAAATAACTCTATATGGCGACATTCCTATAAGAGTCTTATAAGCATTTCTGTATGCCCATAATGAAGTATCTAATCTAGCCAACCAATCCAATTTATAAGGATTTACAACTCTTTTCTAAAATTTGTTTTATTTCACGATTTGATATTCTTCTAGACCGCTAGTCCAAGGATGATAAACAGTAGAGAATCTATGCATTATATCATATATTTTTATCAATTTTTTTATTCTCTTATTCCTAAAATGGGATCCTCCATCAATAATAATTACTCTCGGCATTTTATATCTTGTAAAAATATTTTTATTTAAAAATTTAGAAACACTCTGAGCATCACACTTAGGTACATTAACAGCTTCAATCTATTTGGACATATAATCAACAACAAGCAATATATATAATTTCCAAATGAAGACATAAATGGTCCATAAAATCTAATCCCCACAAATCAAAAATTTCAACTTCCAATGTATAATTTAGAGGCATTTCATTTCTTCTAGAAATATTTCCTTCTTGTTGACATTGATCGCATGTTTTAATATATTCATTAACATCTCTAAAAAGAGTATGCTAATAAATTCCAGCTTGCAAAATTTTATATGCAGTTCTATTTGTTCTAAAATGTTCTCTAAATTCAGAATCATGACATCTTTCATCTATTTGCTGAATTTCTTCATAAGGCACACACATGAATTTGATGATAACCGTTATATCCATCTAAAAAAAGTAATATTTGGTTCCAGCCAATCTATCCAACATTTGGTCTAGAAAGGGTAAAGGAAAGTGATCTTTCCTGGTGGTCATTTTTAATTTTCTATAGTCTATACAAATTCACCAACCAGTAACTTGTCTTATTGGAATTAATTCATTTTTCTCATTTACTTCAATGGTCACTCCTCATTTCTTTGGAATACAGTGAATTGGGCTTACCTAAGCACTGTCTGAAATATGGAAATAGGATATATAATTCCAGCATCTAACCATTTTAAAATCTCTTTTTTATCAACTTCTTTCATTATTGGGTTTAATCTTCTCTAAGGATCAGCTTTAGGTTCGTATTGTTCATCTAATGAAATTTTGTGCATCCAAATCAAAGGACTAATTTCTTTAATATCTGCTAAAGTCCATCCAAAAGCCTTTTTATATCTTTTCAACATTTATATTAATTTATGTTCTTGAATTTAAATTAACTCAGAAGATACTATAACAGGCAGTGTAGATGAATCTCCTTAAAACACATAATTTAAATGGGTAGGTAATACTTTCAGTTCAAGTTCAGGTGGTTTAATACTTGAAGGAATAAGATTTTTATTATCATTTTCCAACAAATCTAAAGTTTCAAATTTTTCCTGAATACAATCTAAATTTTCTTCTTTTATTTTATCCTTATTCTCACTAAATTCTTCTTGCCTTCATTTTTCTTCAACTCTTTCTTAAATTGCTCATTACTTAGATAATCAGTAACTTCCATCCTAAAACATTCATTATCTTTTTCTATTACAGGTTTTTTCATAGCTTTTGTAATATTAAATGTTACTTCTTGATCATT
>NW_018164759.1:359503-372933 GCF_001263595.1 Phalaenopsis equestris | reverse complement strand
ATGTTACTTCTTGATCATTAATTCTCTTTTTTGCACATCTTTTTTGCACATCTATCACAGCTCTACTTGTTGCAAGAAATGGTCTCCCCAAAATAATAGGAATATCTTTATCTTCCTCCATATCTAATGTTATAAACTCTACAGGGAAAATAAATTTATTCACTTTTACTAATACATCTTCTATAACTCCTTTATGATAAGTTATTGATCGATCAACTAACTGAAAAGTTACAGTAGTAGTGGAAATCTCTCCTAAATCTAAACATTTAAAAATCGATAGGGGCATAAGATTGATACTCGCTTCTAAATCACATAAGGCTTTTCTATAAAACTTTTCACCAATTGCACAAGGTATAGTAAAACTACCAAGATCTTCTAATTTTTAAGGAGGTTTCTTCTGAATAATAGCGTTTTTGAATAATAGCACTGCACCCTTCATTGAGTGCAACGGTCTCATGATCTGTAAACTTCATTTTCTTGTTTAGTATTTCTTTCATAAATTTCACAGAACTTGGCATTTGTTCTAAAGCCTTAATGAAAGGAATGTTTATTGTTAATTTTTTAAGGATTTCCAAAAAATTTGTAAATTATTTATCTTTATTCGTCTGCTTCAGTCGTTGAGGAAATGGAGATAATGGTTTTTCTAAGGTAACTTGTGTTTGTTCATTTTCATTATGGTCACTTTCCATCTCTTACTTCTCCTCATTAACTTTAATTTCTCTTTGGATTCTTGTTTCAACTTCTTTTCCACTTCGTAATTGAATAAATTTAATTTGCTCCTTATTTTGATCTTTGGGATTAACTTTCACAGTACTCGGAAGATTTCCTAAAGGTCTGTTACTAAGTGTTGTAGCAATATGTCTTAATTGATTTTCAATATTTCTAATAGTAACCCTTTAATTTTGTATTTGATTTTCCATATTCAACATTACTTCTTCCATCGTCAACTTCTCTTAACTTACTTATGGGTTAGGGTTAGAGTTAAATCCAGAAGGATAATAAGGTCGATAATTAGGATTTCCTTGTTTGTTTAAATTTCTTGAGGGCTTCATTGAATTGTTATAATTATTTCAACTAAAATTAGGGTGATTTTTCCATCTAGGGTTGTAATAATTAGAATAGGGATTATTATTTTGATTATTAATAGCAATTAAAGTTTCATAAAGTGAATGAGTATCAATTATCTATCATATCAAATTTTCCTCTAATACTAGTGGTATTTGAGTATAGTTCACTCCAATTTGATCAATCTTTTTTGATATAGTAGCAATTTGAGATGCTAAAATAGACATTGCATCAGAGTCAAGAATACTAGCTACTCTCTTAAGATTTACCCGTTCAGAGGGCCATTAAAAATTGTTAGTAGTCATTTCTTCTCTTAAAGAGTATGTTCCATCAAAAGGTTTTGACATTAATGATCCACCTGCAGCAGCATCTATAATAGATCTAAGTGAGCCTACTAATCCATTATAAAAAGTTTGAATTATTAATCAATCTGATAAAACATGGTGTCGACATTTTCTAAGAAGATCCTTAAATCTTTCTCAGGCTTCATATATCGATTCCCTTTCAAACTGACAAAAAGATGTAATATTGTTTTTAAGCTTAACGATTTTCGATGGTAGAAAATATTTAGCCAAGAATTTTTGTGATAGTTCTCCCCAAGTTCTGATAGATCCTGGTGCCAATGAATTTAACTAAGCTTTAGCTTTATCCCTTAATGAAAAAGGAAAAAAGTCCAAGCCTAACAACATCATTAGACACTCCGTCATATTTAAAAGTAGCACAAACTTCAAGAAAACTAGCAAGATGTAAGTTAGGATCTTCAGTAGGTGTTCCTCCAAACTGATTATTTTGTACCATTTGGATAATGACAGGTTTAAACTCAAATGAATTAGCAGCAAAATCAGGATTTTAAATAGTTAAGTGAAGTTTATCTGCTGTCGGATTAGCATAATATTTTAAAGGTTTTTGTCGATTTTCATTTATTTGATTATATGTTATTAGCCATTTCGTTCAAATGTTTAATTTCTTCTAATTGTTTTCGAATTTTTCTAATAGTATGTTCTAATTCCAAAAGCCGTAGGTAAGTAGGCTATTTTGTAGTGGAGGTGATTTATACTCTTAAATATATAGTTATATATATATTTTTTATTTTTTATTTTTTAAATTTTTTTGATATTTTGTATTTTGTATATTTTTATCTTTAAATGTCCTAATTTACCAAATCTATTTAATTTACCATTACCTTAGTCGGCAACGCACAAAAAACTTGACCAAATGAAATATAGTTGTGTAAAATTTATGAAGTTGACTTCGATTTATAACGGTGCCAAAAACTTGATGTGTTATTTTATGAATAATAACGTTAAGCACTTAATGTTGGTATTCTACACAAGTATACGTATCATTATTAGGTAATACAAGACTTTCTATTTAAATCCAAAATATCGATCCCACAAGGAAGGTTTAAATTTGAAATGATAAATTAACTAGAAAATTCACATAAGTAAAACAAAATTACTGTCACAAATTTCAAATATTTAAGATACTATTAAAGCTAAATTATTAACTACTAGTAAAACTTAAATGCAAAGAGTTAAAATAGTAACTACTAAACTATGTTTATGTGATGAAGTTTTCTAATATGAAAATGCATCATTCCCACTACAATGAGTTTTTGGTAAAATGAGATGAGATAAATGGTCTAAATTTGTATTGTGCCAAATAGGAGCAATTTTAATTCTCTATCCTGATTCAGTATTACAAAAAATCATTGGCTAATCTTAGATTTAGTCCCTAAATCCGTGGCTAGGCTAGGAGGATGCTGGCTCCCACTCCAGAGCTCCCACTTCAGTTCCCCTGAAGGCTAACTCTCGCTTTAGTTTTTAAACACTATGACCGAATTGGGGATTTATAGTCTGTCACCCTAGAAATTTCCAATTCTACACAAAATGATTTTATAGATTAATGATGATGATGATGCAAGAGAAATGAATTCACTTATCCAACAATATAACTTTAATATATAAAATTGTTTCAAGAAAAATATCAAAATAATGAGTAGTGCACATACATCTTTCCATGGATAACTTTTCTTGGTTGAACATCAGGAGAAAAAATTTAATAACTCATATGACATCTAAACTTTATCTTTGCACCAGCTCAAAAACAATCCCAATTATTTAATTTTTTTAGAAAAACCAAATGTGTTCATAATTCTTTCTAAAAATTGCTTCTCTAGATTGAAGAAGCAAGAGATACCAAATTACTCATCTAACATTAGAACTTTAATAGATTACATAGCTTCAATAGAAATTTATAACTTTAATATATAACATTATAAAATGCATTTATTTTAATGCAACCAATCTAACTTACCTAATTGCTGAACTTTCATATTTCTATCAGATCAATGCAATTTCTCAGGAAAGTAGAGAGAACAACGAGATAATTTCATTATCTCACTTGAACCAACAAAGACAAATTTGAAGCAGAGGCAATGAAATGTAGTTATTATATTCCAACTAATTTAACTTATCTATTAATTGATCTTTCTTGATTTCAATTTGGTTAATGCAATTTGTCAGGCAAGTAGAGAGAACAAAAGGGGAAAATAGAGAAATAGAAACCATCAAAGCATCAACAAGTAAACCGATAGGGTTATAAAACCAGAGCCATCACACCATCAAACCACCCAAATCGAAAAAAAATGACAAAAAAAATCCTTCAAACTACCATCACATATAACAAAGGAGATGGAGAGATACTTATAAAGATAAGCAGCGAGAGTCAGTGACACTGAAAACGAACAGAGGTGAGAAGTTAGCTAGGTTTTTGCCCTAAATACACAGATTAGGATTGAGAATGGAAAGAGTATGAGGGATATTTGTGGGGACATAGAGAGAAATTTCAGATATTGAAGAGAGACAACAATGATTTTTTGAAGTCAAAATGGAGCTCAAATCATAAAACACAACCTTCCCCCATCGTTTCAGTTTTTGTTGATATGTAACTGCATGCCACCAAAACACGCATGATAAGCATGCTCCCAAACACGCATGATAAGCATGCTCCCAAATACGCCATTCAACATTATAGTGATGAGAATCGACAAAAACAACTCCCCAAAAGAACCCCAAGTTTCCACTGGAACTCCTGGATTATGCTGGAGCAGTTATTTGTGGTCTACACTTATATTTTTGCTGTTGAATTAAAAAGAATTTGTTGTTTTCGGTATGGTTTTAGAAGTTGTTGATTTGGATTGTTTTAGTTTCCATCTTTGTGTTGTTGTTAGATATCTTGTCATTTCATCCTTCATCGCTTGTCTCAGATGTTGAGTGTTATTGGTTCGATTATTTTTTTTTTGTTGCAATTGTTTCTTTTTTTTGTATCATCTTAAATGTTGTTCTTGGTATCTTTTTAGGTGTTATATTTTAATAGTTTGTGCCGAGTTGCAAGTATTTAGAGTTTTTATTGTACTCAATTTTTTTCTTAAAAAAAAGTCGGACGCTTTGCTCCTTTAAGAAAAGAAATAAATAAATGATAAATAAAAATAAAAAAAATTAAATAAATCCTTGTGCCCGCACTGAATATGAGAAGATTTCGGGACAGTAAATGAGTGCACTTTCCGGAACGGCCAAAGTATGCCACGTCAGACATTTAATTTATAATTTAATAAAATTGAAACATTTTAGGAGTCTTCCAGATTGGATAAATTCTGAGAAACTTCATCACATGGATTTTATTACAGATCCACTGAGACCGTGAAGCTTTTCAAAGAATCGGACAAATATTTTGCAGGAAGATTTGACTCAAATCTTAAGACTGATCCAATGGTGTTTCATAATTTGTTTCAACAATCTTGTAACCCAATCCTTATCGGATCTTCTTATTCTTCTCTGGCAGATATTCTCTCGCCTGATACCGCTTTGTGGCCGAGGACCACGAGCCCTCCACGCGCTCGTTCAGTTAATCAATCTGCACCCTACACGTTTCTTTAATCGAAACCGTACACTTTATCTAAAACCCTAGCCCCTTCCCCCCTGCCAGCTCTATATCAACCTCCGCTTTGCCGCTAATCCAGCTCACTCATTCCATCTTCATCTTTCCATTTTCCGGTTTCCTATCTTATCGTGAAGATGCTTCTCCGTGCTTCCTCCACTCTCTCCCTCATGTCTTCCTCATCCGAGGGGTACCCTCGGGCAGCTTTTCTCTGCCGGTGGAAGCTGCCGACGGCCGGCTTTCTGAGGGTTCCCCAGATTGGGAGGTTAGCGGTAGGATCGATGGCTGCGATCGGACCTGATAGCGGCAAGGCGTTGACCGGCGTGTTCTTTGAACCCTTTGAGGAGGTAAAGCAGGAACTCGCACTTGTGACCTCTTCGCCTGGGAAATCGCTCGCACGACAGAATTACGTTGACGAATGCGAGGCTGCGATTAATGAGCAGATCAAGTGAGATATTCATAAGTCCTTTCATCCATTTCCTGAAGCTTTTGTTTGTGTTCTATTTTTCTTTTAGATAACCTGTTTGATTATTCATGGTGGCTATTTACTTATTTCAAGTTTCATCCCACATCGTTTCTTTTTCATTTAATATGATAGTATTCTTTTGTCTGAACCAGATTTCTCATGGTTTAGATTTCTTCAGTTGTCAGTGATGGATCTTTGAAGGCTTATCTATAGTCTATCGATTTGTCACATTTTTTCCCCCCTAGGATACTCTGTTTTCAAGTTCTTTTGTTATTGATGGAATGTTCTACTGCTTTTAAAAAAACGCGCTTATTGTTTATTTATATGTTTTTTCTTGGGCAGAGAGGGGTCTATATATATATATATATCTATGATTGGTTACTATTATAGTTGAAATATTTGCAGTTATAGGATTACCAGATGATTGTTTCTCACCTTAGGTTTAGCGTTTTGGTAGACATGAATTTGAATCTTGCTATTTGAATAAATTTTAATTTTCTTCGACTTCCAACTTGATCTTTGAGATAAATTGTTTGCATACACAAAAATGGTTTATAAGTGATAAAATTTGTTCTACTTTCTGTCAGAGTTATTTCTTGAAGATCTTAAAAACTAGTGTCTTAGTGTTCTGCCTTTTTGACATTCATTTTAGAATAATTTTCAATATGAATTTATATTTGTCTATAAAATTATTGTATGTGTTGAATCCCATAAAAACCTGTGAAATCGCACTATATAGACAATAGAACTCTGAGATAGAGAAAATGTGGAGAGAGAGAGAGATGGAGAGAGAGAGATGCTTTTGACTTTTATTGCTCAAGAAGAAATAAGTGTTAGGAAAACAATTACAGACAACTTGTAGCTAGGTTTAATAGCTCTGCTTGCATAATCTAAGTCCCACCTTGCCCTGCTATTGATATATTTGGATTGAATTGATTATGTTACATAAATTGTTACATGAAAGAAAAGACAAAAATATACTATAAGGGTCTAGCGCCTTGTAGTCTGGTAGAACACAGGGCAACAAATATTTTCTAAACTCTCCTAAAGAGAAAAATACTAAAGGACATAGAGAGGGAGAGAGCTTTAGAAAGAAAAGTTCTCGGAATTTATTGCTCAAATGAAGCAAGCACATGGAAAGTGTAGATAGGCTTCAAAATAACTTTGATTGCATAAATGGATTCCCACCTTGATCCCTTATTTGTATGTTTGGATTGATACTAATTATATTACATAAATAGCTATACAGAAGAAAAAGATAAAAATATTATAATGGCCCAGCACAGGAACTGAATTTAGGTTTCCAATCCGACAGAGTAAGTGAACTTTCACTTCAAAGTAATTTTGCCTGAGCTGATGAGTTGTCGAGTTGCGTGAGTTGTTAAATTAACTAGTTAATTTTTTGAGCTGACTAGTTATTTCACCTGGTTGGCTGAGCTAAACTTTAGGTTAACCTGACTACATTAATCATTTACTTGGATTTTCATTCTCTATCATAATTTTTTTATAAATTAGGACCAAACGAGAGCTTTGCGAATTCTGAAGATCCAATGAGCCTTTTATTTTTGGGGATTTATTTTCATGATTCAGGTAAACTTGCATAAAATATTAACAGAGTATTTGCATAGACTATCGATAGGTAATCAAACTGATATTTGTAAGATTGATAAAGCCTAATATTGTATGCTAATAATTGTTAGCAATTATTTGATATATATATAAGTTCATATTTGTAGAATGTACCTCAAAAAATTTTCAAATTTTTAGGATTTTATTGTGATGAATGCAGTTGTCGATGTAATTAATTGTGGAATTATTGTATCAAAAAACAATGGTTATTAGCGCTATATTTTTTAAAAATAAAACAGAACAACAAAATTTCTTTTTGACTATTCTCAGCACAAAAACTTTTGAAAAACAAACTGAAATATAACCAAGTTCTACCCTCAATCTTCCTTGTATCTGAAGCATGGTTTTTCTATAATTTCCAGCATCGAATACAATGTTTCCTATGTCTATCATGCCATGTTCGCCTACTTTGACCGGGACAATGTTGCGCTTAGAGGCCTGGCCAAGTAAGCCTAAGAGCTCACAAATCCTTCTTCCTCCTCTTTTATTCTCCCTATTTCTTCTTCCAATTTGGTTTTAGTCTGCTCTTGAATATTTGTTTCTTAGGTTCTTTAATGAATCAAGTGAAGAGGAAAGAGACCATGCTGAAAAATTGATGAAGTATCAGGTAATTTTTGAACCTCTTATTCTCCCATCATTAACGAAGCAAGTTTGGCTTATGTGTTTGTTACAGAACAAGCGTGGAGGAAGAGTGAAGCTCCAGTCAATTCTAATGCCCTTAACTGAATTTCACCATGAGGAAAAAGGCGACGCTCTATACGGTAATATTTACTTTTTATAATGTTAAGCTTGTATTTTTTTAAAAATATCCTTCATTAATATGTTTATGTTGTATGAGAAACAAAGCAAAACAAGTTAAATCTCCTTGCTCATCAAATTTATGGTTAAATATTTTTTATTTATTATATTTGTTTATATTTTATTATATAATGACAATACTTTTTGAAGGACATCTCATTAACGTTTTTGGTGATTAGCCATTCCATCAATATCAAACTTTGGGTATTATATATGTAAATGCATAATAATTGTGTGGTATCTATCTAAATTTCCTTTTTAGCTAAATAATCTTTTACTAATATGAAGTTAATCTTCTTATCTGCCTTTCTGTAGCAATGGAGCTGGCCTTGTCTCTTGAGAGGCTCGTTAATGAGAAACTTCTTAATTTACACAGTGTGAGGATCCTTTTTAATATATCATTAATGATAGTCTAAAGTCAGAGTATTACATAGTGATCTGTTGATTCTTATGGATAAACAGGTGGCAGCACGTTCCAATGATCCTCAGATGACAGAGTTCATTGAAAGCCATTTCCTTGGAGAACAGGTGAATATTAATTTACCAGACGCTATATTAGTATGTTTATATTTACTTATTTAGAACTTGCTGAAATTATTTACCAGACGCTAAGAAGTAAAAACTTGCGATAATTTTGCATTAGGAGTGAATGCATTCTTTAAATCTCTGTTTCTGGTTGTGTTAACTAGACTTTGTTTGTAATATTTCTGCTGTAAAATACTTATAAACATACTAATATATTTGTTTGATCAGGTTGAGGCCATAAAGAAGATATCTGAATATGTTGCTCAGCTGAGGAGACTTGGCAAGGGGCATGGAGTCTGGCATTTTGATAACATGTTGCTGCATGAAAGAGAGAATGGTGCTGCTTGATGAGAGTTGGGGGAGAAGTAGTTCTATGTTCTCTGATGTTAATAGGCAAATTGCAATGTCATGTTACTGTCTAGAAGTTTTTGCGTGATGGGAAGTAGATGATTATATTTGAATATGGGGAAGGTTTATGATTTTCAGTTCGAAGGAAATTTCCAGAATGATTGCTAGCACACCTGCACTAGTTCATATATACATATGCACATAGACACATATACACACTGATATATATATATATATATTGCAAAGGATTGACGGGAGGCTATGATATGAGCTCCTAGCAACCCTCGTGTGCATAAATACTCGATCCCGCATTGCAAGGTAGATGCATTCAGGCGGGATCGAATCCATGACCCTAGCGGAATTACGTTAGGTTGCATTGCCAAAGAGTCAAGATGAGCAAGAGTCGCGCGCATATATATACATGATGTGCATAATAATTTGAGTACCACACCCTACATTTGAGGGGATTTAAATCCCAGTTCATAGGGGGCCTACAGCTAACAAGCAAATGCTCGACCAACTAATCAGAGTACGCGGCGTGTGCGCTCGCTTAATTTTTAAAAGAAATGGTCAACACACAAATAAATAAATGTGTGTGTGTGTGTGTGTGTGTGTGTGTGTGTGTGTGTGTGTGTGTGTGTGTGTGTGTGTGTGTGTGTGTGTGTGTGTGTGTGTGTGTGTGTGTGTGTGTGTGTGTGTGTGTGTGTGTGTTATTTGCATATCATTACATTCATTAAATTTTATCTTGGAAAGATAAGGGTGGCAATAAAAGTGCTTTATTTGTTGGCTGAAACTAGATCACCTTATTGAGCGCTATTTACGTATAGAGTACGCATGCAGTTCTACGTGCGTACTCCCCAAAATAACATTTCAATAGCTCAGTTATTGGGGGTCTCAGTAACCCTCCAATAACCTACCAATACATTCCAATACATTCAGTTATTGTGTGTGTACTCCGTACGTAAATATGTCCGCCTTATTATTAGAATTTATTTATATGTTTCAATGTAGGTTTTAAAGTAATTTTATTATCTTATTCATTTACAGAATTAATTAGGATATCATTTATAGTTGATAAAAATTTATGTCTATTTAATTTTTCTCATATTAATGCCTTAAGTTATTTAAAATTATTTTTTTATATTTTCACCTAAATAAATTTTCAATCATTAATTCATACAAAAGAATTAACTCAATTTTATTCGTTAATATTGATTATCGTTTGTTTATTAATAAAATAGTATTTTTAAATGATTCTCTTGACCTCAATAGGAGTTTGGTGAAAAAGGTAATGAATGTCGAGATCAATTGCTATCAACAAGGAAGTGACAATGGGAGCTCATTAGAAAAAGAATCAATGGGACCAAACATGGAGAAGGCATCCACGAGTCCAATAATTTAAAGAAGAAAGGAGTTCATGAGACCTACGATTGTCTTTCAGACTAGTTCCTAACCATGAGCTAAGAGAAAATCAAAGCTAATCATAGATAAATTTATTTTGCTCGTAGGCAAACGAGCTAAGCCTTGCCAAACTTGAATTCACACTTTGTTCATATATGAGCTTAAAAGAGAGTTGTTGCCCTAATAAACATAACTCAACAACTCATTAGCTAACCAAGTTTGACCAAGCTAGGCTCATATTCACTACTACAGTTGTTACGTGTCGGATAATTTGAAACATTAGACTGATTATGTCTCTTTTCATTGCACGAAGATTCAACACAAGCACAAAAAAATAGAAATAGAGCACGAGGAAGTACCAATATTTTTTATGTGGAAGAACTCTGAAAAGGGAAAAATCACGGCCCCTGACACAACCAAAATAGTCTACCATGTGATTGTAAATATATATGTCCACACTTCTCTTGAATTAGAGAAGATGAAATTGTAAAAGTGATAATCACAGAAGTATAATGATTGTTCAGTTGTAACAGTCATAATTAGGTTACAATAATAATATTCTTTTGCTATAATAGCAATGGTTGGTCATCAGTGTCGTAGTTGCTTGCTATAAGATAGTGGTTGACCATAAAAGTTATGGTGGCTACAATAACATAGTTGGGCACAAAGGCCATAATTGAAAGTTGTAATTGTAGTAGTTGCCTACAAAAATCATAGTGGGTTGCTACAAAGGCAGTATATGGACATAAGGCTGTAGTCAGTTGCTACAATAGTGATAGTTGGCCACAAATGCCATTGTTGTGGGTTTTAACAGTCGTAGGATTCAGATATAGAGTTTGAAACGCACCACAAACTTCTGTGCAACTTTCCTGCACCAAAACTAAGCCAAGGTTGCTTCATTTCGTTTGATTCCATAGTAAGCACGTAATAATTATATTGTGTATCAGCGTGGTTACATCGTAAGACAATTTTCTCTATTACATGAGTTAAATTCCTCTATTCGAAATGACTATGTTTACACATGGAAGTCTCTCGAGAAGGTACGGTGTGTTGAGAGTGTGGATTTCGGCATGCAAGTTTTCTTGTGTGATCAAGAGAGGATTCGAAATTCAACTCCTATAACTTTCAGTATTATATAGAGAAGATCTGAATGTTAAAAATCTTTGTACATTTCTTCTTTTCATATGCGACTTTTTGTGTTGCGTGGTTCCATAATTTTTTTTTAGTTCTCAGTTTTTCTTCATGTTAAATTTTGGTGTGAATCTGTTCGATATTTTTTTATGGATTTCTCGAAATGTTATGATCTTATTTTCCTCAGTGTTGCTTTCATTGAAAATTAATCAAATCCCTTAGTTTTTCATTCCAATAAGTTGTATCAGAGAGGAGCTTTCTTCTTTTCAAGGTTTTTTTATTCGAGTGAGACCAATGGTTGATTGAGTTAGGTACAAATTGAATAAGTCAAGGGATTGAACTTTGTGTTGTAAAAAATACAAGTGAATTAATTGGTGTGTCAAACAAAAATTATATTTTCCTCAACAATGAATCGCCAAGAAACTGAAACGATGACTTTGGAAGAATGGGAAGTGTTAGATTGAATATCTGTATGTTTAATTTATTTTTCACTTTTATCATCTATTGTGTTCAGTATAATGAATGAGAATGTTGTGGTGGATTCATGGTGGCACTGATAAAGATATTAAAAAATTTTATACTTTGAATAAGATTTTTTTTATGGAGATGTTATTCAATTTGATGATGGCGGAAGGCAAACTGTTAGTCAAACACTTGAATAATTTCAATATTGTGACTAATAAATTATGCTATATGGGTATCAAATTTGATGATGAGGTCAAGACATTTTTAACCATATCTTCATTATAGTTCGGAAGGATTGATTACAGGGGTGAGTAACTCTTCTAGTAATATGAAGTTGAACTTCAGTGAAATCTTAAGTTTAATGCTGAATGAAAAAGTTTGTTGAAAGGTAGTGAATGGTGAATCTTCATGTTCTACATTGAATTTTAAAAATATGAGAAAAAATCTGGACAAAAATACGGGTAGAGACTGATTCAAGTCCAGAAGAAAAAGTCCATGTCATGCAAAGGAAATGGTAGGGGAGACTACAAGAACTATGAGAAGAAAGTTCAATTCAAGATGAACTGTAAAATTCTTTAAAATGTTTGTGATAGAAACCAAGAAAAAAACCTCTCTATAAATATTTCTATAGACAAAATCTAATGTGACTCTCTAGTCTTATCGTAATCAAGACTGAATTTAGGTTAGTATATCGAGGGGCCACTTTTCATAATGGCTTAGAGAAGTTTTGTTTAAGAGACAACAAAAAACACAGTACTACAGGAAAGGGTGTTTTTGACATCAGGTTGCTGAATGGAACATTCTGGAATCTCAAAGAACTAAGAATTTTTCCAAGTCTGAAGAGAAATCCAATCTCAATGAACTAGCTGCAAAAGTCAGGGTATGTGATTACTTTTATAGTTGATTCACAAAAGATGACCAAGGGAGCAATGCAGATTGCTCACAAAAATATTGAAAGTGATCTTTACCTAAATAATGAGGTGATAGATTGTACTAATGTTGTTGGAACCAAGGTTGATGTAGGTCTTTGGCACCACAGGCTTGACCATATGTGTAAGAAAGGTATGAAGTCCCCGCTTTTAAAGAACGGGTTACAGGGATGAAATATGTGAGTTCCTTCTATCTCGAGACATTAATCAAATGAAGCACAGAGAGTTTATCAATCACTTTCCATTAAAGTTAGGAGATGCAACAAAATCTTGAGACAATATAAAGGTATTCTCATTCTTTAAAATAGTTTTTTGCTAAATACAAGTGGGACCAACCATAGTGCTATGAGAAGGCCACGCAAGTTGTAGATTCAAAGGAGTTAGAGCTTGCTATGAAAGAGGAGATGTGATTCTTGTGGTCAAATAAGTTATGGGACTTGGTAGTATTACCAGTTGACAAAAGATTACTTTATAATAACCGAATCTATAGGTTAAAAATGATGTTAGATCGTAGCAGGCGCTACAAGACATGTCATGTTATGAAGAGGAAAGAGTGAACTACAATGTGATATTTTTTCCTATAGTGAAGATAAATGTCAAAGTTATGTTGAACTTAATAATAGAGAAAAATCTATATATGGAACAGATAGATTTGAATACAGTTTTTTTACATGACTTTCTAGAAGATGAATTGTACATGGTGCAAATGCAAGGTTACAAGGTTCTAGGGAAAG
>NW_018164759.1:338659-359492 GCF_001263595.1 Phalaenopsis equestris | reverse complement strand
GAAAGATGATATGGTTGTATGTTAAATAAAGTTACAATGACCTTACGTAGGGCCCCACATAATGGTATAGAAGGTTTGACAGGTTCATACAGTTGGTACATTAAGTGACAGGTATGCCCCTACAGTTTCACAAAAAATTTATATGGATTACATGCTAATTATAGGGAAGATATGGAGAACATCAGTGACTTTAAGGAAAAAAAATTAAGAGAGTTTAAGATGAAGGATTTAGGTCCAATCAAAAAGATACTTGGGGTGAGAATGAGCAGAGACAAGAGTGCAAGCATAATGAAGTTATCTCACACAGAGTATGTTGAGAAGATTCCACAAAGGTTCAACATGAGTGAGGCAAAATCAGTTTGTACCACCTTAAGTAGTCCGTTTAAGCTATATAAGGGACTATCATATAAGTTCGTAACAAACCATGCACAGATAGAGAGAACTCCATATACTTTAGTTGTTGAAAGTCTGATGAATAATTTGATTTGTTTAAGATTAGATATTACAAATATATTGGGAGTGGTAAACAAGTACATGGGCAATCCAGAAAAGCATCATTGGGAGGTAGTGAAGTGGAATCTTGGGGAACAATCAACAGAGCACTTTGCTTGGGAAGTTTTGGGATCAGCCTACATATATTTATAGATTCATATCAAGTAAAATATTTGGATGGTAAAAGAAGTATAACAAGTTATATGTTTACATTTGGGAACATAACATTGAGTTTGGTTTCCAGGCTGTAGAAGATTGTTGTGCCTTCAAATATAGAAGCCAAATGTATTATTATCAATATGGCTAGAAAAAAGATGATTTACTTACAAGGCTTTATGGTTAAACTAGTCAAGCAACATAAGATTAAAGAGATTCAAAGTGATAGTATAAGTGTTATTTATTTTGCTAAGAACACTGCTTTCCAAGTCATGAAAAAGCATATTAAGCTGAGGTATCAATTTAATTGTTCTCCTAGAGGATGACAGATGTTCTTGGAGAAGATACACACAACTCAAAATCCTACAAATATGTTGACTATGGTGTTCAATATTGAGAAATTGGAGTTATTATTGGCTTCAGTTTGAGTCCATGGAGGTTGAGAACTAGGGTGAACCATACTATAGGATAAGACTATGAAGAACTTATAGATGGAAGGACAAATCTAGAGGAGAGTTATTGGGAGCTATCAGCCTCCAAATGGATGATTGTAAATATGTGGATAACAAACTTCTATGCAATATTCATGTGTCAAAACTATTGTAACATTGTTGACCACTGTAACTACACTACAATCGGGCATAACTGCACCGTGGTTGCTTCGATTCCTTCAATTCCACCGAGGGAGTAATTTTTACATCAGGTATCAACACAGTTACTCTGTGAGATGGTTTTCTCTATTATGGGAGTCAAAACTCTCAATTTAGAAGAATGACACATGAGCTTGGAGTGTCTTAATGGTGCAATAGAATGTGCAGTTGTTGAGAGAGGTGGATTTAGATGTGTAATTTTTTTTGAGTGATTAAAAAGGGATTTGGAGTGCATTTATTATAAGTGTTATTATTATATAGAGAATATATGAATGATGAAAATCTCTGTACATTTATCCATTTCATAAGAGATTTTGGTGTAGTGTGGTTTGTTGTTTTTTTTCCTCTTCTCTGAATTTTCCATGTTAAGTCATGATGTGTTCTTATGTGATGACTTTGTTGTGTGTTTTTGTTTAATATTTTGTTCTATATTTCTCGAATTGGTGAGATTTTATTTTTTGTTGTGTGATTTTTATTGGAAGTCAATTGAAGCCCTTGTTTTTCCACCCAAACAGTAATAGTATGTATTTGGCCACAAAGGTCATAGTTGACTGCTATATAGGCATTAGTTTTTCATAAAATTTATAGTTGGTGGCTACAATAGTGACAATTAACCACAAAGACTATAGTTGAAAATTTTAACAATACTATTTGGCCATAAAGGTCAAAGGCAGTAATTGGTTATAAAGTTTACAATCAGTGACTGCAAAAGTGAGAGTTGGACATAGAAGTCATAGTTGGAAGTTTTAACATTATTAGTTTGACAAAAAAACCATATTTTAACTATGATGACTGTAAGTAGTGGTTGCTAGTGGCTGGTGGTTAGCGGTGGTGGTTGATGGTAGTGGACAGTGAATGACTACAGTGGTCAATGATGACCTACAGTCTATGTTTGAAGATGGCTGATGGGTGGTGATCGACGGTAGTCAGTGGCTACGAAGGTTGATGGTTACTAGTCGGATTTTTAATACGTACGGGTTTTAGACATATCAATCATATTCAAAATACAACAGTCGTTCGCAAGTTCACCCAAGTCAGTGGTCGGCTGCGGCAGCTGGTGATGACCGATGGTGGTTGAAGGTGGCCAATTAGCAGTGATCAATGGCTACAAAGGTCAGTGATTACTCGTTGGGTCTTCTTCTTCTCTTATTCTCATCCCCATCCTCTAAGGGAAGAGGGTGTTTATTTATAGCCTCGTGGATAAGGATATTTTGCTCTTTTGGCAAATAACTTCCCTAATCACTTAATCATGTGGTCGATATTGATCCCCATAAAAAATATGGGTTAGTTAACAATTTTGGTGTCTTAATGATATCAAAATTAAGCAATCTTAAGCTTTTTGGATTTCTCTCATCGAGAGCTCAATTTGACTATAAATACATCAAATTTAGAGTTCATTTCAGCATTCAATTAGCAACGAAAAGTCTTCAAATTTGCTTCAATGGCTTGATCATGGGTTGATTTAACCTAGATTGCCAAGTTTTGTATCAATGGGCTCATCTTATCGACATGGTCTGTTAGATTATAAGTCAGGTGAATTCACAACCTTTGATTATCATGATTTTGAAGAAAAAGCATTTATTGCTAAACAATGCATCGAGATTCATGTTATATGATAGAATTTTTTTGATGACGCATCAAGAATTAATGATGTTATATACACATTCAAAAATTTGACACCATTACATGACTATTAAAACAATACACATCTTTCTTCTCTAATAAAGGCTAAACAACTTTGAGCATTTGTAGTTTTTTATTTCTTTATATATTATTTATTTTAAATTTTTTGTCAACATTCAAACCCAATTGATTAATATTATTTATATTATTTTCAACCAATGTGTTAAATGTTAGAGCATTAAGGACTTCTTAAGAGCACATTCTAAGGGCTAAAAGCATAGTGAAAGAAGATAAATATTAATAACTACTTTTTTTATTTATAATAAAATAATTTATTGATAGGTTCAAAGGTTTTAGTTTAAGTTTAATTTTAGTGACAATTATATCGTAAATTTGCATGAACCAAAACTACCAGCACAAATCTCAAAGCAAGCAAATAAACAAGGATGGCAGCTGGACAATAGAAGCGTTGGGCATAAAGAGCATGATCTGAGTCAACCATCCAATAACTGATGTTTTTATCAAGTTGACCGACATGAGATGTCGATTGGTACACCATGTTTATGTTCCCAGCTACCTAAACTTCTTGCAAAGGCGTCTGGTCACAATTAGTAGATCGATATGCATTACCTCGGTAGGAGCGATAGCCATGCAACTGGTCACCTCGGAAGATGGAAATCGAATAAGTCATCTAAATAAATTTATGATTTAGTGGTTAAATTGCTCATGGAATAGAATCATCCCAACCTTCTACGAGTTTAAAAAGCTCTTTTTGGCATAATTTGCCAAAGTGCAGAAGCCAAGGAAGGACACCAAGACTCTTCTCCAGATCAAGAAGGGAGAGAATGAGAGCCTGTGGGTGTATATCACGTGCTTCCAGAGAGAAATGGTGGAAGTAAAAAACCTAGAGCCTCTCATCGTCTTGACAGATTCTAAAGCAGGGAATCCATAGTAAATGATTTGGATATGAACTAAAATTACTCAAACTAAGAACTTTCGCCAAGGTCTTGGAACTATCTAATGACCATATCACCACCGAGGTGGACCTTATGAACTCCCATGAACCAAATGAGAGTCATCCAACAACCACTTATAAAAGTGGAAAGAACAAGATGACAAGAAAGGCAGAAGAGCAATCGAGCCCCTGAGATTAGATTGAACAAAAACCCTTGGTCTTAAGACAATCGATGGAATTATGGAGGCAATAAGGGTCAAAGTTACCGTTATGACCAGTACTCATCTCAGCACTTTGAACGACAAAACATATACCGGGAGATGCAAAATCTGACACTATTGAATATTTTCATTATTGAACTAGTCGAAGCCATTCAAAATAAAGGCTATTTCAAATAGATCCCTTCATTGATAACTGCACCGACTCATTACAATTTGAACAAGAATTGTGCCTATCATGAAATCAAGGGTATGACATAGAGGAGTGTCTCCATCTTAATAATTTGGTCGAGGGACTCATCAAGACCGAGAAACTGAAGGAATTCATCATTGATAGATGACACATCTAGCGATAGGAGAACACCCCAATGAAAGAAACCTTGAATGGATTCATCCAACCAAATGAGATCCACCTAGCTAGGATAATCCCAGGTATCTCCAGGAGAAGCAAAGAGCCATCCCAATGGTGTGCTCTGAAAAGAAACCAATCAGGAGATGTATGTTCCTTCATTTCTTATGCTCATACTCGCCCCCTCAGTTATCTTCATAGGTGCACATTCAACCAAAAGGGAAACCCATACAATGAGGTGATCATCGTTACAAAACTCTGTTGACCCACTTTTGGTTGAGGTTTAGTTTTTCCTCTTTAGTAGCCTAGGGTCTATCCATAGGACTTTGTTGTTGACTATTCCTAGAAAACTAGAAAAGGAACCCTCACCATTAAAAATTCTACTCTCTTCTTTGCTCAACTTGAAGCTCTACATATTGGTCCTAACATCTAGCACATTGTAGGTGGGGTCACTATGATGGAGCTCAAGGAGAGTACCCCAAGAACTGCCTGACCTTAGGGTTGACCCTGGGTGTTGGTCTGGAGCTAGTTCACTCACTTACACTCACTCTCACCCACAATCACTCACAACCCCAAACCCAAAATTGTTGACTTTGATCCCTTGATCTTTTGGGAAACTCATTTAGATGGTCCTCGAAACCCACTGGCCCTAAGCTAGGGTCTGGCTAAGACCAGTACATAGAGGACCTAAATGGGGATTCCATTTGTCCATAAATCATATAGGGTGGCTGGTACCTCAATTCTACCAAAATATCCAACTTGGCCTTTTGCCCCCAAATCCACCCAAATTACCTAATTGCCTTTGAAACCCTAAATCTGGCCAAAATTCTCAAATTCACCCAAAATACCCAAATTTTTTTAAAAATCATTTCAAAATACCCAAAACTACCCAAAAATGCCAAATTTACCTAAATACCCCCAAAATTGCCAAAATTACAAAAATACCCTTAGCACCCCAAACTTTCCTAAAGCCTACAAATCACTTCAAATGTTTCTAAAACCAATTTGGACCATCCAATTAAACCCACTTTGACCATTTTGACCAAAACCCCCAAATTGCCTTTAAAGGTCCAACTTTCCCAAATTCACCTCAAATGTCCATCAACTTGGCCTAAATTTCCCTCAATTTCAGTTATAAACTAAAATTCACCTTTCATATGACCAACCTAAACAAAATTTAAGCTTAATTGGCCCATGCTTTGAGCCAAATTTTGATCTAAGTTAAACCCCCAATTTTGGCCCTATGACTTAATCCCACCAAATTGAACCCCATAGCCTACTTAATTTGCTCCAATTTGGATCATAAATCTTTTATAACACTCTTACACACCAAAAATAACCTTAAATTGGCCTTGTTGAAGCCTCAATTTCATTTAATTTCAACCTAAATCTAAAAATCCTCAAATTTGCCCCAAATTGGCTGTCCCCAAAATCCACCAAATTGAATGCTATAATACCAAAATTGGCACCCAGTTTATTTTGAAAACTCTTCATGACATTCCTATAGACCATTTTCAATAATCAATTTGAATCTCAGCCAACCTTAGCCCAATCTAGACCCAAATCTAGCCCAAAATGCCCAAATTGACCAAGATCCTAAAATCCTTCAAATTGAGATTCTAATTGAACTCAAAATCATTTCAATACTTTACCAAAAATCTTCATAACAATCATCTACACAATTTTGATCGGTCAATTGGGCTCAAATTCATGGCTATCCTAACCCAAACCCAACCTTTGGTCATTTGGACCCTAATTGAACCTATGCAACAAAATTGACCTAGCCATCTTAAAGCCACCAAATTGATGACTCCATATCCACTAAGCACACTCTAATGACAAAGCTAAACCCCTTTGGCCAACCTAAGAAAGCTATGGACCAATGGGTCCATAAATTAAGGGATTCATTCCCATTTTTAGGCCTTAACCAACCACAAAACCTCTTCCATCATTGCTTGCCAATGGGAGTAAATCATGATTAAACACCACCTGGCCTCCCTAAGCCAAAAAGTGACTGAGCCTTTGCCAGCCACCACCTGGGTCACCAGAAAAAACCAACTTGAGAAAGGCAAAAATTGTAAAACACCCAATTAAGCCCATCCAAGTTGTCCCAATCCAATTGGAGGCTTGAGGCCTTCTTCCTTCCACCTAGGCAGTTGGGCTAACCCACTGGCTAGCTAAATTGAAGCCTCATGGATCCTCTATTTAAGCAACCATCCCCAACAACTAGAGGGGCGACCGAAACCAACCTTAACAAAACTCTATCCAATTGATTCTAAACCCCCCATAACATAGAGAAGCTCAGCTCCACTATCCTCTTGCCCTAATTCCCCCTGTGTAACTTTAATTTTGAACTTGAAAATTAGGGCAAATATAGGACACACTCTGAAGCTCCACCAGAATCAAATTAAACTCACCCACACCATCCCTACGCTGAGAGAGAAAGTTTCCCCATCAAAGCCCCATCACCAGACCACCCTAACCCTAACTTTGATCAACACCCAAATAAGGTTTGATCACTTTCATACTTGGACCCAAGGAGAGCTTAAATTAGTGCTTGGAGGAGCTTTGCAAAGTCCACACAAAGGTTTAGAAGCAATCCAATTGAGGCCTCGCCTCTTGGACTAAGGTATTGAATCTTCCCCCTCTCCCGAGCTTAAATCAATTCTCCATGCTTATTTACTTGGTTTCATAACATGTTAGCCATATAGATGTGTTCCTCTAGGCAAGATGCATCTTTAGAAACAAACCACACTCAATTTGGTTGAGTGTAGGCTGAGAAATTAGGGTTAGAAGGTGGACGGTTCTGGGTGCACACCAGACGGGGACGAAGACCTATTGCCGTCGGATCGTGCGGTTCGCGGATGGATGGATCAGATGGAGTCAAACGATGCTTCGGTCTGTGAATACACCTCTAATCAGGTGAAATGCACTAAATCAAAGCTCGAGGCATGACCCGTTTTATGCCGCTGAGGTTGACGTGGTTAAGTAGAAAAATAGGATATTTTAGGATTTATTTAATTCCCTAAACTTCAAAAATACATAACTTTGCATAGAAAAATCATAAAAATTAAAAAAAATATCTTAGTGCTCAGTGACTAGAGGAGAACAATGTGAAAATGGTCTGAAGTTTATTTGATGCATGTATGATTTTTCATTAATTAAATATGATTTTAAATATTTTGATTCTCCATAGATTCAAATATTTCACCATGACATGCTATTTCGGTCATTTGTAGCCTGTATCATAGGGGATCTTCCCTGATTTTTTCAAATTCAGAGGAGAACCCTATGAGAAGATATGTATTTTTCAAGTTTATATCTATTACTTACATAAATTAATCATAATAATTAGCATGTTGCCTAGAAAAATTCAAAAAAATTTTGGTTGGTTTATTGTGACCAGAAAACCTTAGAAAAAATTTGTCATGAGCTAAGTCATTAAGAACACACCTAATTTTCACAAAGCCCTAAAACATATAAAACATTAATTTGGGAAAAATAAATATCTAAATGACTTGATTTTAATTCTTCACTATAATTTAAAGTTCAGAGGACTAATTTAAAGTTCAGAGGTTAAAGTTCAGAGGACTCTCCATAAAAATTTCAAAATATTTTGAGTTCATTTGATAATCGAATTTAATTTTCCAAGTTAAGGGCATCTTTTAACACTTAAAATAATCATAATAATTAAAATATAACTAAAAAAATTAGAAAAATATTTTTTGGGAGTTTTGTGTGATTAGAGAAATTTTCTAAAAATAAAATTGTAATTAAAGTACAAATTTCATTTTTAAGCATATTTTAAATATTTAAATAATGAAAAATTAATAAAAATCACAAAGTTAATAAAATTCATGGAAATATTCTAAATTGTTTCTGAAGCCCTTAGGAGCAATTGGAATATTTTTCCTAATATTCTAAGTGAAGATATTGCTCAAAAATAATTTTTGAAGGCTAAAAATGAATTTTCCTTTATTTCTCACTAAAATAATTCTAATAATTCAAAGAAAAATTAGAAAAATGTAAAAGTTATTTCTCTAGATTCCTTGAACTTGGAGAGATTTAAGAAAAATATTAAACTTAATTTTTCAAATTTAAAACATTTTGTAATTAATTAATACTCCAGAACAAGAAATAATTCTATAATTCAAATAAAACTCAAAAAATCATGAAATTTGGTCCAAGTGGTTCTATGGTTGGTTTGTACCTCCAAAAGAAATTTTAAGTGATTAACCTTTGCCTAGGTCAAGTTATTGAATTTTCTTTGAAAAATCCTATTTTTTGTGTGTAAAAAATCATATAAAATAAATTAAATTTTGAAAAATCACATTTTATCCTCTAATTGTATTAATTGACTCATGATTGAGGTAGGATAAAAATTCCAAAGTCATTTGAATTAAATTTGATGAATTATGAAGTGATAGAACCTGAGGGGCAAATGTATAATTTTGAAAATTTAGTCTTAATCAACATTTAGGCTTGATTCAAGAAGGGGAAATGAAAAATCTTTGATCTTAATTAACAAATTCAGATGATTGAAACATAAGGAATTAATTGGTAGAAACCAATCTCATTTTTTTTAATTAAAGGATAAATTTGCAAATTCCTAAACTATTAAAATTTGGAAGACTATTAAATTAAATGATCCTAGACTTAGGGGTATGATTTTGGATGTTAATAACTCACTAATTTAATACCCCTATTTGGTGTTTAAATGACATTCAAATGTTTTTATAATGACTTATTATCACTTAAAATTCAATTTCTTTCAAAAATTACTAATATATCCACCAAGGTCTTAAAGACTTAGTAGTGACCTAAGCTAAATCAAATTTGGTTAAATGAAGATTAGAAAAGTGAATGTAACTAAAATTTGATCACCTTTAAAATACTACAAGCCCAAGTTAAAACTAAATTTGGCTAAGTGTCTTAAAAACATTAACTTGCCCCTTTAAGGGTCTTAATAACACAATTCGGCTAAGTGCCTTAATAACATTAATTATGTGGGTGAAGACACACATAATTCTCAAATTAAATGATAAATGATAATAACTTTACTCTTAGGGATAACTGAAATGTAAATATTCACTGGGCATTGGAGGTATTCATAGGATGAATTATTAGGAAATATAATAAGTTTAAATGAGCTCGAGGTTTGTCACCAGGCAGTGAGAGGGAAGCATGGATCTGCTTCTTTCTTCTGACCTTTTGGATACCTCGGAGGTCTACTAAACTTAGTATGTTTTGCTTAATGAAATAATCCTTAATCGAATTAATGAGGGCTCACTAAGATATGATTAAGGATTTAGTAGATCACTAGAACCTTATTTACCTGCTTTACATAAAGTGCTTTTAATATATAAATACTCTTGCATGCATTTTGAGTTTCAGTTGAAGATGACGGGAAGACCATCCAGGTACACTTTTATTGTAATTTATTTTACCTACATTCTAGTTTCCCGTACTTTACTTTCCAGTACGTAACTGTACTTACTCACCTGCATGTATGAACAAAAATACAAACTTCCATGTTAAACAATGATGTCACCCTGCATGAAAATCAAAACTGCTAGGATAGCAGCAAAGCCCAAAATTAAAACCAATACTAAAACCAACCAAGATAAACACCCACCCCCCCCCCGCCATAATATTCAAAATATAAGACAACTCAAAATTTAATCACAAATCTCATAAAACAAAAATTGCAAATAATTTAATACGTTTATATCAGATGATCGGGAATTCCTCGGAGGAGGTAACCTACGGTAACTAATGAGACTTCCCACAGTTTAAATGAATGGAACTCATTAAGTTGAGTTTAGTAAATTAATTTTGACTAAGTGAATCTAATAGAAAATAGTAATACTAGAATGAGGGAACCGTAGGATCCTAATCGATGTCGCTCTAATCAACTTTAATATGTCTCATAACATTTTAATAGCCATAACTATAGGGCCATCTGATTTGACATGATAACCTCACACATAAGAAAACTTAAACTCTTCACAACGAGGAGCTTGGAGCTAGCATTGTGAGTAGCACAACCATATTCAACAACAAAATATGTCTTCATCAGCTAAACCATTCCTTCCTTAGAATTAAACAACCAATCCATAAGATTTCAAGGTTGTCTGTCTAGTGCAACATAAATTCTTAACTCATTTTTAGGCCTTTGTTTAGCTCTGCTATACATTATAAGCCTTAACTCGTTATAGGATTTAGAGGTTGTCGTCCGTTACTACCTAAACCCTCACATCTTAAACCCTCACATCTTATCTAAACCCTCACATCTTATAGGCTATTTGTGTGATCGTTTAACACAAATGTAAGCCCTAAACAAATAAAATTTACAAGATAAAACATTCAAATAATTTCTCCTCTACAATAAAGCCAAACAATAGGATAGACTGAGAAGTCACTGAGGTTCTCCTCCAAACCTATGACATCCCCGAGTTCTTCCTCCTTTGGACTCTACAACAAAATGCTCCAAATTTGAACAATTCCCCTTCCACACCCAAAAATAGTGCTGACAAACTCACCAACAACTACATAGATGGGTAGCATCCGATAGAAAACAAAATTTTGGCGAACATCCTCTTCAAAATGATGCTCGACAGATTGAGACTTAAAGCCAATCGATTGGCAACTCAAGATGACCTCTTGTTCCACTTCTCCAGCAAAAATAAAGAAGCCTTAGGTGTAATCACTTTGGTCATATTGTGGAATTAGAAAGAGAAAAAATTCACCAACATAGAGGGTTTTCTAGTGGTGGAGTCCCCACCGACTTATAACGTGATTTTTGACCAACCATTGTTGAATAGCTAACAAGCAGTGGCTCCCACCTACCATGTGACTGTAAAATTTCCAAGAGAGAAAAATAGTCATAGTTTGAGGGAAGCTAGAGCAAACCAAAAGCTGCAATCTTTGAGCAGTCGTTAATGTCGATCACGAGCCGCTAAGACATTCAAATCCTAAAAGAAGGGTCTTGAGACTAGTGAGACCAACCTTCAAGTTTCCACAACTGACAAGGATGAGCCTAGTAAAATTTTATAAACAATGAATGCTTTGATGTAGGAAGGACACATGCACTTGTTGATCCAAACCCTCAACATGAATTGAGATGTATTTTTTTGTACAACTGCGGAGATTACTAGAGTCCCGATCGATGTTGCGAGCCATTTTCTTAATATCAACCCCTTCACTCAATCGGGGCTACAAAAATTTGATCGACTATAAGAAATTTGGCGGAGCCAATAGTAGTAGAGGTCTAGAAGATGAAAGAGGTAGGATAAATCTGAGAGGTGCATTACCTTATTTGGATCTCAAATATAGTGATGGCTCGAAAGCCCAACAACAAATGGAGAAAAATTCACTAACTTTCATGCCACTTATTTGAAGGAAACTTATCCCTGGCCAAGAATTGACATACTAGTTGATGCTACAGTCTGCTACTCTATAATAAGTTTTCTAAATGCCTTCTTAGGCTACCACCATATAAAGATGTATCTAGTTGACATAGAGAAAACTTCTTTTATTTTTGCACAAAGAGTTATTTGTTTCAATGCAAAGCCTTTTGAGCTAGAAAATGCTAGGGCAACCTACCAATGCCTCATGGATGTAACTTTTTCAAATCAAAAAAGAAAGAATGTTGAGGTTTATGTCGATGATGTTCTAGTAAAAAGTAAAGTGGTTGAACAACATAAAGAAGATCTAAGAGAGACCTTCAAAACCCTTAAAATATTTAACATGAAGTTGAACCCTCTGAAATGCACTTTCAGGGCATTGACCGGCAAGTTACTTGGCTTTTTGTTAACTACCGACAATTTAAAGTTTAATCAAGAAAATATAAGGGCAACCTTAGTCATGCCCTCCTCTCGGAATGTAAAGAAAGTCCAAAGGCTACCTTGACGAGTAGCGGGACTCATCCGTTTCATTTTAAAATCAAGGCTATGTTATATCTAATGATAGAAGGGAAGCTTTTTTGAAGATTAGTAACCTCAGTATATGTAAGGTGCCTAAGGGAAGATGAAGCATAAGACTTCCATAGGGAGGTGCACTCCATAGTAGTTAGATCCACTCCGGAGGAAAAATATTAGCTTATCAGGTGCAAAGGCAGAGTTTCTTCTGACCCACCCTCCTCAAGGATGCTAGAGAATTCTCTAAGAAATATTAGCAGTGTAAGAATAATGCACCCTTACATCATTAGCCATCTTGCAAACTTCAACAGATTTCATGCCCCTAGTTGTTCTCCACTTGGGGATTAGATATCCTAATTTCTTTACCCCGTCTAAAGGTCAACATAAAATTCTCTTAGTAGCGGTTGATTACTTTTTCAAAGAGATTGAAGCTAGACCATTCATTTGGATCATCACTAAAGTGGTGCAAAACTTCTTCTGGAAAAATCTTATATGTTGTTACGGACTGCCACTAGTTATCATCACCGACAATGGGACACAGATTTCAGATCAGTGCGTGAGAGATTTATGTACAAGTCAGGGGATTGATTTTAAATTTGCTTCAGTCCATCTTCCCCAGACAAATGGGTAGGTAGAAGCAACTAAAAAGTTTATACTAGATATGCTAAGATTAAGTTAAAGGGGCCAAGGGAAGCTAGGCATAATTACCGTCGTTGGCACTTTAGGAGATTAAGATGACAATGTCATAAGCGACTAAACAAATGTTGATCATGTTAACTCATGGAATTGAAGCAGTAATACCAATTGAGTATAACCATCATAGCTAAACGACCATCACAACCTTATCATTCAATGAGGAGAGCCTAGAAGAGTGGCAGGAGGAGAATATTGAGAGCTCAATATTGTCTCTTGTCCTGTCAGAAGAAAGGTGAACCAATTTAGATCTTAGACCCAAAGAGATTACAAGGAAAACATCTCGATACTTCAACAAACACATCAGAGCAAAGATATTTTACCAAAGAGACTTAGTTATAAAGAAATTTGATTCAGTTGAGGCTTAGTTCTAAAGAAAGTTGATCTAACTGCTCGATGACAGTCGGCTAACAAACTAGATCAAACATGGAGTAGACAATACATAATCAGCCAAAGAGTCTCTCTAGTAGCTTACAGACTCAAGACAAACACAAAGAAGGAACTCCCTTATGCGTGGAGTGGAGACAATTGAAAGAAGTTTTTTTCTTAGAAATTTTTTATGTAAACATAAAAGGGGGTGTCGTCACCATTATGTAAATTTGGTTAATGCAATTAAAGTAATGGTTAATGTAAATTTTGCAAATATTTTTTAATATTACAAAATTACACACAAAAAATATACAATAAATATGCAATATAATCCAAACAAAAATACTCTTTATGTAAATAATTTATCTTTTAAAAAAGATGTGTATAAAATATTCAACTGTCAAATCCCCTTTAATATCAATGCAAGTATAAGTATCACTCAAGTAATAAATTGTAATAAAGGGCTCTAATGGAGTCCTAGATATCGGTCCCACAGGGAAGTTGGAAAATCCTAATGTAAATTATGAAAATTATTTTATAACAAAAAAAAACAAAAATAAAAGAAAAGTACGGCGTTTGAATATTAACTACTCAAGTGAATGTGAATTAAAATGCATATGTAAGACTACAGAACTTAAACTAAACTAAATACTAAACTTTCAAAAGTAAAATTACGAAAATTAAATAATTTTTTTGTTGTTACGGAAAGTTCAAATTTAAGAAATCACCATTCTCCTTTACAATGAGTATATGGATTGTGAAGAAATTGAAATAATTTGAAAATATACATAAAAATTGTTTTGTGACAAATAGAAGCAATCTTATTCTTTACCCTCTTCCGAGTGCTATAAAGAACATTGACTAATCCATAGTTTGGTCATTAATTCTGTGGTTAGGCTGGGAGGATAAGACTGCCACTCCAGAGCTCTCACTACTCCCTCCCCTGAGGGCTAACAATCTCGCATTAGTTTCCAATCAACTAGATCAAATTGGGGATTATATTCTCTCACCTTAAAATCTCTAATTTTGTATCCAACAAAGTATATTTCCTTATTTATTTGCACCCAATCCCATGGATGAATCCCATGGATGACCCACCCAATCCCATGGATGACCTACTCTCCCATGAAATCAATTGTGATTCTCCCTATGTTGCAGAAATCATATCTCATTTAAGAACATATGTCTCTCAAACATTTCAATTGTTTCAATTGTCCAGATCGAAAAGTAAATGAATATCGGAGTTCAAATCATAACAAATTATTATCATTTAAAACCGTGGAAGACAAAATGTATTCTTCACAAAACCATATCTCAAAGTAGGGAGAATGATAAAGAAGACTACTCAGAATTCATGAGAATGATACAAAAAAACATGAATTTCATATATAAAAATAAGTTTACAAAACAAAAGAAATAAAAATACAGCTTATCTCACAATCCTTCCCAAGAAAATCCCTAGAAGTTCTCTCCAAGTATTTCTCTCATTGCAGACACTCCCAATTCTCTCTTAGAAGTGTAATGAAGAAGAAGTCTCTCACCTTCCCTCTACTCTTACAACCCTAGAAGAAAATCTCATGTTCTCTCTCTATATCTAATTCACGCCCCATTTCTCTCTCTCTCTCTCTCTCATGCCACACCCTCTTTAACTCTTCAAGTTTTCTTCTTTTATTTTGGGCTGCCTACTTTGAAAAAGAATTCAAAATTCCTTCAAAAATTCAACTCTTTTGAATTCAGAAGATGTGTCATTTTATCCAAGAGTCATATCCCTTTATAAAAGAACCTTCAAAAGCATCTAGATGCATTGAATTGCTTTAAGAGGTGTGTAAAACAAGTATACTTTTGAAAATTCGTGCAAAATTTGTCTTGAACCGCCTTAATTTGAAAAGGTCATCCCTGGTGCATCACGCGCAAGTTCTCTGAAATTTGGCGCATCATGCTCCAGAATCCCAAAATTCACTGTTTTGGCTACAAATTTAATCTTTTTTACCATTTTTGCTCCAAATGCCTAAAAATGATATACCTCTAACAAAAACAAAAAATTACCCTTCTTTAAAGTGCAATATCACCAAAAATAAGCATAAAATAAGTACTTAAAACAGTATATTATCTTGGTGTATCAAAATCCCCCAAACTTAAATTTTACTTGTCCTCAAGTGACATTTTTATTACATAATGTATATGACTTAGGATAGAGATTAACATATAAATTCTATACTTTAGTTTAAGAAATAGAATAACAAAATTTAAGAAAAAACCCTTAAATTACTTAGATTTAAACTTTAGTCTAGGAATACTTAGCAATCAAAATTTAAGATTTTTGAATCTCTATTCATTTCAATAAAAAACATTTCAAGGAAGAATTGTAATTTGTCATATTAAGGGCATTTAGAACATTCATATGAAAATGAACTTCATGAAAACTTTACTAGGAATGCTACTAATAATCCAATACAAGTTTAGAAAATGCAATAAAGCTCTTTCCTTAAGTTGATTCAAGTATAGACAATTTTTTATTATGCCTCTTGACCTCATTGTTGGTTGAGGCCTAGCTTTTTCCTCCATACTGGCGTATGGTCTGGCCATAAGAATTTTCTGTTGAATATTCCTAGATAACTAGAAAAGGAACATTCACCATTACAAACTCTACAGTGTTCTTTGCTCAACTTGAAGTTCCACTTGTTGGCCCTAACCTCTAGCACTTAGTAGGTGGGATCAGTATGGAGGATCTCAAAGAGAATCCCCATAGGATGTTTAAGCCTTAGGACTAACCCACGTGGTCTGGTTTTGGTTAGGCTAGCATGCACACACCTTCTCACCTACCCTAAACCTTAAGACCCCTTTACTTTGGTCTCCTAACTCCTTTTCGGAAGCTCATGTGGATGGACCCAAAACCCTAGTCCTTGGCTAAGAGGGTTAGGACTAGCATATTGAACATCCAAAATGAATCTTCATATGGCTCCTATTGGTTTGGCATGGCTTCATGGCTTACTTGCCCATTCTAGCCCAAAATCACCAAATTACCAAAATATCCCTACAACCCTAATTTTTGCCAAAAATCCCAAAATTACCATAAATAGCCAAATTTGTCCAAAAGTCATCTCAAATCACTCACCACTACCTAAATTGACCAAAATTCACCAAAATCAAAAAATTTTCAAAATTCCCCAAAAATTGTCAAAAATAACCAAAATGCCCCTCATAACCCAAAATTTTCAAAAATTCCAAAATTTCTCAAATATTCCAAAATCATCCCAAATGTTCCCAATTTCAATATTTAACCATTACATTAACCCAATTTGGCCAAAAGCTCTAAATTGCCCTTAAAGACCCAAATTCCCCAAATTAGCCCCAATATTGGCCTAATTGACCCCAATCTTTTCCAATTTCAATTCCAAATCAAAATTCAGTACCCCCAATCCCAATCTAAACAAAATTCAGGCCCAATTTGACCCAATTAAAAGCCTAATTTCACCCAAATAAGAAAAAAACCCAATTTTGACCATATGCCTAAATCCCCCAAATTGAGTATCCAATTTAATTCAAAATAACTTGAAATCCTTTCCAAACACTTCATGAAATATTTCTATACCAAATTCAAAATTCAATTAGCCCAAAATTTAACCCAAATTCAACCTTAATTTTAAAATCCCAAGTCTCTAAGTCATTTAAAAAGCCCAATTTCAATTAGAAGCCCATATGATGATTTTCCTCCCCATCGTCCCTTTAATCAAAATCATCCCCTAAGTTCTAAATCCATAATAAAATCATTCCAAATCAAGTATCATGCCAAACTTCATAAAAAATATCAAATAAATTTAAAATCCTTTCTCATGCCAAAGATCCAATCCAAGAGTAAGCCATGAAGTCATTCCTAAGCCATCGGTGAGCCATATAAGCCATGTCACATCACCATGATATTAATGGAAAGAGGCCAAACCACTTTAAAATATCCTTAAAAGCTTTTTTAACCCACTTCATGAAACACCCAAACCTCATGCTTATGGCAAATCACTTGGATAGGGAACTCACCATGTTGATTTCATCCTGTAAACACCCTTAGTGCTCAGTGAGCATTGATGTCTCAATTATCCCTAAGAATAGAGTAATTATTACTCGTAATTCAATTTAAGAATTATGTGGGTGAAGACCCTTAAACAGGCAAGTTTAAGAGGCTTAGCCAAATTTTGACTTGGGCTTGTAGTGTTTGAGAGATGTTCTAATTTTCAATGATGTTTACTTTTCTAATCCTTATTTAAATGAAACTTGATTTAGCCTAAGTCACTACTAAGTCCTTAAGATTTTGGTGAGTGTCTTAGTCATTGCAAATGAAATTAACTTATAAGTGATTGTGATGATTCATATTTTTTTTGTTTTTTGTTTTTTTAAAAGTCATTTGAACATAAAATAGAGGTATCAAATTAGTGAGTTATCAACACCCAAAATCACACCCCGATGTCTATGACCATTTTTAATAAACTTCCAAATTTTAATAATTTAAAAAATTACAAATTTATCCTTTTAATTAAGAAAAGTGGGGTTGGTTTCTACCAGTTAACCCCATGTGTTTCAATCAACCAAATATGTTAATTAGAATCAAATATTTCCCATTTCCCTTTTTGAAATTAGGCCTAAATGTTAATTAAGGCTAAATTTCCAAAATTACACATTTGCCCCTAAGACTCTATCACTTCATAATTCATCAAATTTAATCCAAATGACTTTGGAATTTTTATCCTACCTCACTCATGGTTCAATTGAGACATTAGAGGAGAAAGTGTGATTTTTCAAAATTTAATTTATCTATATAATTATTTTTAATGCAAAAATAGGATTTTTCAAAGAAAATTCCTAACTTGACCAAGGTAAATCCTAATCCCTTAAAATTTTTGCTGGAGGTAGCCTTAGACCAGAGAAGACTTTGGACCAAATTTCGTAATTTTTTGAATTTTATTTGAATTTTAAGAATTATTTTAAGTTCTAAAATATTTTAAATGTGGAAAATTAAGTTACATATTTTTATTAAATCTCCCTGATGTCAAGAGACACAGAAAAATAAATTTCACATTTTTCTAATTTTTATTTGAATTATTGGAATTATTTTAGTGAAAATCCATTTTTAGCCTTTAAAAATTATTTTAAGCTTGAAAATTTAATATCTTTATTTAGAAAATCAATAAAAATACTCCAACTGTTCTAAGTGCTTAGAAAACAATTTAGAACATTTTCATGAATTTTATTATTTTTTGTGATTTTTATCATTTTTTAATCATTTTGTTTATTTAAAATAGGCTAAAAATGAAGTTTTTATTTTACTTCAAATTTATTTTTATAAAATTCTTTTGATCATAGAGAACTCTAAAAACTAAGTTCTATAATTTTTCAAGTTATATAAATTTTCAAGTTATATTTTGATTTTTTAAAAATCATTTTAGTGCCAAAAATATTATTTATCTTTAAAAATCAACTTAAGTTACCAAATGAACTTAAGATGCTTTGAAATTTTTTGCCAAATGTTTTGAAATTTTGAAATTTTTATGGAGAGTTCTCTGGAGTTTATATTTTGGTGGAGACAAAAAAACTTAAGTCATTTAGATGTCTATGTTACCCAAAATTAATTTGTTTTAGGTTGGTGAAGATTAATTGCATTCTTAATGACTTAACTCATGAAATTCCAAAGGATCCTTTGGTCATGGTGAACCTTCCAAAATTTTCTTGGAATTTTCTAATCAACATGCTAATTATCATAATGAATTTATGCAAATAATAAACAAAAACTTGAAAAATATGGATCTCTATCTAGGGACCTCCTCTGACTTTGAAAAAAATAAGAAGATATCCCCTAAGACAGAGGCAACAACATGCTAAAATTTCAATCCATGGTGATATGCCTATATGCATGGAGAATCAAAACATTCAAATGAGTGTTTCATTAATTAAAAATAAAATATGCATCACATGGACTTAAAATTATTTCCACATTATTCTCCTCTGTTCACTGAGCAAATGGATATTTTTATTTTATTTTTATAATTTTTCTACACCAAGATATAAATTTTTAAAGCTAGGGCTATTTATTTAAATAAGAAAATCACTATTTTTCTATTTAAATGCACGGTGCTGACTGTATCCTCGGTAGCTCCGAAGGCATGTGCGGCACGCTCTGGTTGGACGTCGTCATCCACGTAGCCGCTAATTAGGCCTGCGGTTCATGTAAGGAAGTGTTATCCGACTCGATCTCCTTGATCCATTCAATACACGCGAGATCGGACGACTCCCCGTCATCATCCCAGATAGAGTGATCTCATGAATGTCCACACTAAAACCCTAAGATGTTGTCCTAGACTCAACAAAATCACTTCGGGTTTGATCCTATAGACTCATCTAAGTGAGACGAACATATCCATATGATAATCATGCAATTAAATTAAGCCTAATCCAATGGAGAATCAAAATAGGTTCAGGAGGAGGAGAGGTTCAATACCTTGGCTTTGATAAGGGAAGCTTCGATCAGAGATGCTTGGCACTTTCGTTGAGGTCCAAGGAGGCTAGAGATTAAGCCTCTGGTCGTGGTGTAAGGTCTAAGTATGAATTTGGCCAAGCTCGATTTCAGGTGTTGGTCTAGAGCTATGTTAGGGTCTTTGTGGGAGGGGAATTTGATGAGGCTTCTCCTTCTTTCACTGTAGCAAAGGTGTGGGTGATCAAAGGAAAATATGTTGAGATTTTCATACCTATTTTACACTATTTTTTATGATATTGTACTTTAAAGAAAGGTATTTTTGATGTTTTATTGCAGGAATGATGAATTAGGGTTATTGGAGAAAAAAGATGCAAAAAGGAGTAAATTTATAGTGAAAAGGACCAAAATGTGAAGATTTGAACTAGAATGCCTACGGTGAGCCCAACGGCGCCGACGGTGAGAAATTCCTGAGACTCCAGATTTAATGATTTAGAAAGCTTATCGACGGCGCCCTCGAGGCTGCCGTCGGCGGGAGCCGCGGTTATGTCCAACAATGCATTGGATGAGGACAAATTTTGGAGGGATGCTTAGGAAACTCTTGGGAAAACTCATCCACATCCTTAAAATGAAGATTTTGGTCAAAAATTAGAGGCTCTGGCTAGGGGAAGAGGCTCTGGACGAGGGGGGGTGTTAAGTGTTGGGAAAGTGTAGAGAGTGTAATTGTGAGGAATTCTTTGAGAGATTGTAAGACTGTAGAGAAAGTGACAAATTTCTTCCTTCTTAACACTTCGAAGAGGAATTCTGTGTACTGTAAAGAAAGGAAGAGATTCAGAGGAACTTCAAAGAGTTTTCTTGGGGAGAAATTAGAGATAAGTGTTCTTTACTTGTTGTAGTTGTATGACTTTGCTTTTATATATGAATTCTGAGTTTTGTTGTGTCTTCCCCATAA
>NW_018164759.1:316901-338566 GCF_001263595.1 Phalaenopsis equestris | reverse complement strand
AAATATGTTGAGTTTTACAACTAAAGTGAAGATTACATCCAAGATTCAAGGAAGTCAAAGCCCTTGGAGGTTGGGTGCAAATAAATAGGGAAATAAAATTATCGGGCGTAGAATTGGAGATTTTAGAGTGACAGACTAAAATCTCCAATTCGGTCCTATCGTTTGGGTGCTGAAGTGTAGATGTTAGCCCTCAAGCAAGGGGAACGTAGGAGCTCTGAAGTGAGAGTCGGTATCCTCCCAGCCTAGCCGCAGATTCAATAAACAAGCGTATGATTAGTCAATGTTCTTTATGCCTGGACCAAAGGGTAAAGAATAGGTATGCTCCTATTTGACGCAACATAATTTGAACTGGAACACTTTATCCATTCACTATAATTTCTTGACAAGGAGAATGATGCTTTCTTATATATTAAACATCACATTAAGAACTTTATTAGTATAAATAGTTATTTAAGAGTTATTAAAATTACATATTTATTTTAATTGCCTATTAGTGACAGATAAGAAATTTGAATTCCAGTGTTGCGATTAAGTACTGCTTTTCTAAAATCTTAGTTCGTAGTTCTAATATTACTCCCTGTGGGATCGATATCTAGGTCTTCATTAGAGCCCTATATTACTTGAGCGATATGTATACTTGTGTTGATAAGTGTGACTTTACCATTATTGAATATTTTATATATACATCTTTATCGAATATATAATTGTTATTAAGTTATTGGTGTCGTTGCTGAGAAATTAAATATTTTAGCAGCAGTATTAAATACTTGAATTTTTAAGAATATATAAAGTCGTTGTCAGTGGGTAAGTTTAATTTGAGTTTGGTAGACTGTGGAACTGTATTGAGCTCTGTCTTGGTTTTGAACAGAAGTTTGAGCTCAAAATTGAGCTTCCACATTGGGAATCAGTGGGGGAAGGTGGTTGGCTTGAGCTGAGGAGGTCTCGGAGAAGCTCTGTGAGAATTTTGGGGGGCTCTCTCTAAGAATTTTTCAGCACACCTCGCCTGGTCGTGGAGGTGAGTTTCTATAAAATTAGCTAAGGGGTGGCTCTCAGGGCCAATGTTTGGGTGTATTGTGATGCTTAGGTGGAGGGCAGAGGAGCTCTATCATTTTATTTGGGTGAGGTGACCTCTGGGTTTGATTTGGGTGAAGTTCAACAGGAGGTGTCCCTCAATTTTGGCTTGGGGGTGGCTCTCAGTTTTGGGCTTTTCCGGCCACTAGGCTGGCCGGCCGGGCAGGGGGAGGGGGCTAGGAGCTCAGAGAACCCAAGGGAATATGTCACAGCAATTTATTGCAATGAGGTATTGTTTTGGCAAAGATATCTTAAGCCTAAGAAAAAATGGAAATCCAATCCCTTAATTTGAGGGAACCTTGGTCCATGGCTCATCTAGCTTGGGTTAGATGGTTTTTGGTCAGTCTTAGGGTCCAACTAATGGCTGTGGTGGAGTTAATTTGATGGCTTTGGGGTGGTTCGACTACATTTAGTGCATGGGTCCAAGTGGGTGCAAATGACCAAAAATTGGGTTTGGGATAGGCTAACCATGTCAATTGGCCTAATTAATTATTTTATTTGGTGTAGTTGATTGTAAGGAACAATTTTGGTGGAGGATAGAAAGGGTTTTGAGTTCAATTGGGGGGTCAATTTGAAGGATTTTGGAGATTTGGTCAATTTGGGCATGTTAGGCTAGACTTGTGTCTAGATTGGGTTAGCCTTGGGATAAGTCCAAATTAATTATTAAAAATGGTCAATAGTAATGTCATGAAGAGTTTTCAACATGAATTGGGTGCCAATTTTGGGGTTAAGGCAATTAATTTGGCGAAATTTAGGGACAGTCAATTTGGGCAAAATTTGGGGCTTTTTTGGACTTGGGTTGAAATTAAGTTAAATTGAGGTTTTACCAAGGCCAATTGAAGGTCAAGTTTGATGTTTATGAATGTTATGAAAAGTTTACAACATAAATTGTGGCCAATTGAGTGGGCTATGGGTTCAATTTGTTGAGGTTAGGTCATGTGCCCAAAATTGGGGGTTAGACCTATATAAAAATTGGGCTCAAAGCATGGGCCAATTGAGCTTCAATTTGGTTTATTTTGGTCACATTGGGGGTGAATTTGAGTTTAGGATTGAAATTTGGGGATATTGGGATCAAATTGATGGACATTTGAGGTAGATTTGGGGAAAAATAGGGCTCTAAAAGGCAAGTTGGGAGTTTTGGTCAAAGATGGTCAAATTTGTCAAATTGGGTCATGTGATAGTTAAGGAAAATGAAATTGGGAATATTTGCTAGGTTTTGGAAATTTTTGGGAATTTTTGGAATTTTTGGAATTTTGGGCTAAGGAGGGGTATTTTGATAATTTGGCAAATTTTGGTGATTTTGGGTAGTTTGGGTGCTTTCAAGGCTTTTGAAATGATTTTTGAATCAATTTGGGTATTTTGGGTAAATTTGGGAATTTTGGCCAAATTTGGGATCCCAAGGGTATCTAGGTAATTTGGGGGAGTTTAGGGGCAAAAGGCTAGGTTGGGTATCTTGGTAAAGTTTGAGTGTCAACCACCATCAATAAGCCATGGACCAATGGAAACCCTATTTTGGGTCCTCTATGTAGTGGTCTTAGCTAAACCCTAGCCTAGGGCTAGTGGGTTTAAGGGACCACATACATGAGTCTCCCAAAAGTATCAAGGGACCAAAGCCTAGAACTTTAAGTTTAAGATTGTGAGTGATTGTGAGTGCAAGTATTTACCTTAAGCCCTAGACCAACACCCGAGGTTAACCCTAAGGTCTAGCAGTCCTAAGATTGACTCATCTTGAGTTCCCCCATAATGACTCCACCTACTAAGTGTTGGAGGTTAGAACCAATATGTGGAACTTCAAGTTGAGTGAAGAAAAGTTTGGAGTTTCTAATGGTGAAGGTTCCTTTTCTACTTTTCTATGAATAGTCAATAAAAAAGTCCTATGGCTAAACCTTAGGATACTAAAGCAGAAAACTAAACCTCAACCAAAAATGAGGTCAACACATCTTAATAGAGGTAACCGAGATGTAGTATTTGCTCAGTACCCTAGATATCCACCACATGAGCCTACAGTTGCTTGGCATAGTGATGATAGTGATGAGGAAGATGATGCTTAGTTGGATTTTAGTTCTATTTTTTGTTTTATGATATTTTCTATTTATGTAATGTGGATTATGCAGGCATTTTGTACTTATTGTTCTTAGTTGAGACTATTGAAATGGTTAGTTTTCGTTATTGTGTATTGTAGACATTTCTATGATGTATTTGTACTTTTGTGTAGTTAGTATGTTTATGTGGCATGTAGAGTCGTTATGTTGCAATTATGTTTGTTTGCCAGTGTGTTTATTTTCTTTCAGTTATACTCCACTGCATAGCAAAGTCTAATGAATCTCTTTATATTAAGTAGAATTAAAAATTTGATTAATTTAATTTTCTACTCTTGTTTTTAATTTTTGTACTTGCATATTTAGGATATGAAAATTCCTGCAAGCATGTTATAGTTAATTTTTATTCCTTCTTTTATATATGATGCTAAATGTTTTATTTCTGTTAAAAATTTAAGTCTGGGAGGGATGAAAAATTTTAAAGATACTTAAAAGTTTATTTGTTCTCAATTGTATCTCAAATAAATTTGATTTTGACTTAAAAATGATATGTATATGAAGTTATATTAGGGAAGTAAAATTTTGATTTTAGAAGCGAGTAAGAAATTTTAGTTAAAATTTATAGTAATGAAGAAAAACTTAAAGTTAAAAATTTTTTGAGTAGAAAATGCTAAATATAGTGTAACTATCCTTAGTAAGAAAAATTGTATTTTTAAAAAATTTAGAAATTTAAACTTCTACTTTTAATACTTAAATTTCTTTTATTAAAAATAATTTTCAAAACTATTATTATATTTATAAGTAAAAGATTTATATCAGGGCTTTACGTTAGGAAAGGAGAAGTGGAATTCAAAACCATTAAAGGACTATTCAGATATAGTAATCCTTTCCTGAAAAAAAAAAAAAAAAAAAAGAAAGAAGAAAAGAAAAAGAAAAAGAAAAAGAAAAAGAAAAGAAAAAGAGGAAGAAAAGGAAAAGAAAAGAAAAGAAAAGGGAGTAGAAGCTTGATGATTAGTGTCTAATCAAAAATTGGCTCGACATTTGATCTTTTTGAAGTATAAGATTTGGGAAACTCTTAAGCTTAAAAATATAATATGGTAAGTAAAATTATTCTTAATACAAAATTTTAAGTGGAAATAATAAAACGGCTAAATTTTATAATTGGAAAACCTACATTTTTTTTTGAATTAGATAGAAACTCATATTTTCATATTTCTTAACATTAAAAATTTCTAAACTTTAAGTTGGTCTCATTTACTAATATTTTTTTCTAAATTAAACTACTATACTTCTAAATCTAAACTTTAGCAACTCCTAAAGAAACTCATATGCATTATCTACTAATGTTGGTTTTTAAAGATTTAAAGGTCACTTGAGGACAAGTAATATCTTAAGATTGGGGGATTTTGATACACCTAAAATATATAGTGTTTTTGTAGACATTTTTATACCTATTTTTGAGATATTATGTTTTAGTGCAAGGTATTTGTGTGTTTTTCTTTTAGGTACAAACAAATGGATGGAAAATGCTAGAAGGATTGAAAAAGAGTCAAATTTGGAGCAAAAATGAAGAAAGGTGCAAAAATGAACTTGGGCGCCTAAGTGCCAAGGATTGGCGCCTAAGCGCAATGTACTTCGCGCTTAAGCACCAAAGTTAGTTACTTGAAGAAATATTAATTGGGGCATAATTTTGAAGAGGTGTTTGAAGAAACCCTTGATAAAAATGTGGGAAATAGCCCATGAACATGAAAATTCATTCAATTGGCTTTTGAGGTGACAACTTCTAGGTGATTCATTGAATGGAGACACATTTTTGAAGAGACACCAAGGCACCCCTTGGATGTTAATAAGAAAAGATTTATATTTTCTAAAAGAGGAGGCCAGCAACCAACCACCAAAATTTACAATCTCCACCGCCGCCGCCGTCGGCCATCTTTACTTTATTTTATTTTAATTTGAGTGTTAGTTTGTATTGTGAGAGAAGGAACAGAATTCAAAGGAACTTCAAGACATTTTATGGAGATAATTTGAGATATATGTTTATATTTATGACTACAATTGGTTTTTAATTTAGATTTCTTGTTTGTGTGCATGATTTCTACTTTTAAACTCATGTGTGGTTGAGTTTTCTACTCATGTGTGGTTGTTAAACTCATGTGTGGTTGAGTTTTCTCCATGGATTCTGAGTAGTTTTCTTTATCTTTTTCCTTAAAATAATAAGTGATTAAATGTTTAAAGGAAGTTGTGTGAAGTATTAGACTTCAAGGTTGGAATAATTTGTGATGATTCAAGACCTTGCACTTCATTTACTTCTTGATTTGGCCAATTAAGATGTTAAAGATGTTAAAACCTGCAACCTGCTGTAAGAACATGTAAGATTCGAGATGGTATTGTCTCAATCAACAAATGGTTACAATCACATATTGATTTCAAGAATGATAATGTATTTCATGGGATTGAGTGCAAATAAATATAGAAATATATATTCAAGGGTGTAGAATTAGAGGACATTAGAGTGATTAGAGGACGGTGTAGAATTAGAGGACATTAGAGTGACAGGCTAAAGCCCCCAATTTGATTTATAGTTTAGGTTTTGATACAAGATGTTAGCCCCCAGGTGGAGGGAGAAGATGGAACACTAGAGTGAGAGCTAGTATATTCCTTGCTTAACCGGTCTTCAAGATTATTCAAACTATAGATTAACCAATGTTCTTTATAGCATCTTTAGTATGGGTAAAGAGTATTATTGCTCCTATTTAACACAACACATTTAGCATACTTCCGCAAGTGAATTTCTATTTTTATCATTGATTCATGATAAGGAAAAATATATTTTACTTATATTGTCTTCATCTTGCAAGTATTTTAGTTAAGTTAATTAGTTGCTTAATTTATTTTCAATTATCAAAACTTAAGAAAAGAATCAAACTTTTATTCCTATTATAGCATCTTAAGTTTGAGTAAGAATATATATTGGTAAGTATTTAATTATCTAAAACTAATCCTTCCTGTGGGTTCAATATCTAAAACTTAATTAGAAAGTTCTATATTACTTGATAATGATACGTATACTTGTGTAGTATCCATATTGAAATCTTATAAATATAATTACATACATCGCATTTTACATCTCTATATATAAAAAGTCAGGATCAAGGACCAAGGTAGAGAAATAATCTGGGTTATAGTACGTAGGGCATATCAAGCCATGATGAATGTATTGTTGAGTAAAGAAGTCCACACAATGGCTAACTCGGTCGTCAAGCCATCCTCAAACTCCTCCTTAAAAATGGATGAGGTAACCTTTTCTTCCACCTCATCAAACCTCTTCTCCAAGGCAACTATGATGCCAGGAGAGTTATAGTTGAACCTCTCAAATTTGTCGAACATGACCTGGTCGAGGTCTCAACTATCTCAAAGCCTCTTCACATTGGCCTCCAGTGAGGCTTCTATCTTGAAGCCTCTACACATCAGCCTCTAGTGAGGCTTCTTTCTTTCAAACCTTATCTAAGAATTCTTCTAACTCAAACATGACCAACCCTAAAAATGGGCACTTTAAGCTATCATTAGCTGCATCAAAATAGCATTTCATAGAAGACCCTAACGATGAAAATCCCCCAAGGTACAACCACAATCCCCCGGTCACAACAAACCCAACAAGGCTTGGGGTAGATCTCTATTCTCCTCCGTCAGTGGGAACCAGTCCAAGGACTGATTTAATAAGTCAAATTTTTTGTCAACCCCCAGTCATATCTTATTGGTCTCCTGCTCATGGGCTCCCACTCGAAAACCTTTTTGATTCTCTTCAAGGGAGAAGGACATGGGACCTTTGTATCCTCCATCAGATTCTTTTTACATCAATATATCACTGCCCTCTTAGAGGAGGATGAGTCCTAACTGCTGGAAGAAGAGGTCAACGCCTCTGATGAGGAACTAGTCGAAGTAGAAAGAGTGGTTCGGTTGGCTTTGTCTCTCTTAAACAAAGCAACATGGCATGAAGCCCCATCATGTGAGTCTTATGGAATGCTAACACTTGGCAATGCACCATATGGAGTGCCTACTCTTGAAGAAAAAGAGTTAACAAGAGCATTCTCATTCAGGTTTCCCTTAGAGATAGAAGCTCCCATCTCCTTCCCCTACATCAACCAAAGAGCCTTATTGGTCACCTTATCTTGAAAAACAATGTTATGAACAGACGTGGGAACAAATTATCTTTGGCATGTTAGGGGTGGGTCCTCATACCTTACAAAATTACCTAATTCCATGAGACGTTTCTGCTTCTAACTTTTAGTGGCCAGCTTTTCAATCACCACCTTCCCTAGGATCTCCTTTACAAAGGCGTCAACCTGTCAGCATATCTAGGGAATTGTCATGCTCTCCTAAAGAGGCCTTGGTTTGAATAGCATACACCCTGGTAGCTCAGTCTGGATTCCCCAGGCACCAGAACATAAACCAACTAAGTATTATTTTTCCAATACTATATTTTATTCTCCACTCATTCCAAGTATAGTTTCTTACCCGCTAAAAATAAGGCAGAAACCCCCCTATTGACCTTAAACAAGAAAAAAGACTAAAGAGTTTGATCAACCATACAAGATTATTCCATTGATAGAAAATAACAAAAGTAATGACCACTTCTATGAAGTTCCACATCACTAGAGATGGATTTAGACAAATTATTGGTAGTTATCGACTATTTTTAAAATGTTCTAGAAGGCTCCAAGTAATTCAAATGCCCCATGGAGTGATTCAATGCATCTAAATACTTGGGGAAGGTTCTTAAATGAAAAGATATGTCTCTTAGATGAAGAGATTTGTCTCTTGGTGTACAGAGGAGTGTCTCTTAGGAAAAAGGAGGGGATTTTTGAATTTCTTTGGAGAAGAGGAGTTGGCTCCACTCTTAAGAGGTATTGTGAGGTCTTTGTAAGGGTGTGGCATGTAGAGTCTTTAGAGGAGAGTTGACGGTTAGGTTTTGGAGAGGATTTTCTTCTAGAGTTTTCTTCTAGACTTCTAGAGTTGAAAGAGGAGAGGGAAGGTGAGAGATTTCTTCTTCATTACATTTCTAAGAGAGAATTGAGCGTGATTGTAAAGAGAGAAAGTGCTTAATGGGAACTTCAAGGGATTTTATTGAGGAGGAGTGTGAGATAAGTTGTGTTCTTCCCTTTTTTTTATTTTGTAAACTTGCTTTTATATATAAAATCCATATTTTGTCGTATTCTCCTTATGAATTCTGAGTAGTCTTCTTTGTCTTTCTCCCTACAATGAGATATGGTTTTGTGAATAATTAATATTGTTGTTCAAAGTTTTAAATATCAATAAATTGTGATGATTTGAAATCTGATCTTCGTTTACTTTTTCATCTGGCCAATTGAAATTTTAAAATTTGTTCAGTAACATAAGATCCAAAAGGGCAATGTTTTCTACAACGGGGTAATAGTCACATTCAATTTCATGGATTAGAATGTAGTCCATGGGGTTGAGTGCAATGAAATAAGAAAGTATATTTTGATGGGCGTTAAATTAGAGATTTTAGGGTGACACACTAAAATTCTCATTTTGGTCCAGTTGCTTGGAAACTAAAGCGAGATGTTAGCCCTCAGCAGTGGTAGCCAGTATCCTCTCAGCCTAACCACAAATTTAGGGACCAAACTTTGGAATAACCAAAGTTCTTTATGCACTCGACAGATGGTAAGGAATAGGATTGCACCTATTTGGCACAATACAATTTTATATATAACTTTATTTGATTTTAATTACTTCAGTAATCATAAACTCATTATAAAGGGGAATGATGCTTTCTTAAATTTAAACTCTTCGTTGCAAAACTTTGTTTAGTATTAGTAAATTTAACTTTAGAAAATATCTTAGTTAACTTAGTTATTTTAGCTACATTTCATTAGCAAACATTAATTTACTTTTGAACTGTTTTTTTTATCAAAGTTTTTATACTTTAAATATTGTGTTTTACGTTATAATCATAAGAATTTCTACCCCCTGTGGGATCAATACTTAGGAATCCACTAGAGCCCTTCATTACTTGAGCGATGCATATACTTGCGTAATTACTAGATTTGGAGGTTAAAGATTTTAAAGATTTTAAAATATAAAATTAATTATACTGAAGTGATTTTCATTGTAATTGATCTGCATATTTACTAATTGTGATGTCGTGTGTGTTTCAGTATTGAAAGATACAGTGCATAAAAAACTCAACATCAAATTTTTTGCGTCATTGCCGAGGATTTAAGTTGACATAAAACACAGAAAAACAACACACACCAGGGGCGCATCAAGTTTTTGGCACCGTTGCTTTAAAATACCATGGTATCTTGTTATTGTAAACTATATTTTTAATGGTGTTAAAGAATGGTAAAACACCACTAACAATGAGTTTACAATAGATGTAATTAACTACAATGGTAGTGGTGCTAAAGAATGAAAAATACCATGGTATGTTGATGTTATAAACTACATTGTTAGTGGTGTTTTACCATATGAATTGACAAAGCCACAAGAGAGAAAATTTTTTTATTATGCAAATTTTTATTTTTGGGATGACCTATATTTATAGAAAAAAATATAAAGATTTAGTTATGCAGAGATGTGTGTCTTATGAAGAAATTGAAGAAATCATTCATAAATGTCATGATTCTAAATTTAGGGGTCATTTTGGAACTAATAGAACTGTTCATAAAATCTTACAATCTAGATTTTATTGGTTTACTCTACTTAGATATATATATATATATATATATATAAACATGTGATCAATATCAGCGAGTACGCAATATTTCAAAAAGGAATGAAATGCCCCTACATTTTACTTTAGAAGTTGAAATTTTTTATACTTGGGGATTGGATTTTATGGGATCATTTATCCCTTCATTTGAAAATATATATATTAATTGTAGTAGACTATGTATCAAAGTGGATTGAACCAATAACTTTACCTCGATGTGATGCTCGAAGTTTTTCAAAATTTTTAATTAAAAATATTTTTAAAAGATATGAAATTGTGAGAGTAATCATTACTGATAGAGGATCTCATTTGAGGAATAAAAGAATTAAAAAATTGGTTGAATAGTTTGATAATATACATAGGATCTCAACTATTTTTCATCCCTAGACTAGTGGTCTAGCTGTAATATCTAATCATGAAATTAAACAAATTTTGGAAAAATTTGTAAATTCTAATAAAATAGATTGGTCTGCTAGATTAGATACTGCATTATGGGCTTACATGATGACTTATAAAACACCTATAGGAATGTCCTCATTTAGATTAATTTTAGGGAATACATGTCGCTTACTAGTAGAATTGGAGCATAAAGCTTATTGGGCTATTAAGGAATTTAATTTTAATTTAAAAGATGTAGGTCAGAATGAGCTCGAAGAAATTAGGAATGAATGTTATGATAATGCTAGGATATATAAAGAGAAAATGAAAGAATGACTTGATTGGAAGATAATAAAACAGGAATTTGAGCCTGAAAAGGAAGTTTTAGTATATAATATAAGATTAAAATTATTCTTTGGAAAACTTATTTCTAGGTGGACAGGGCCATTCACTGTTGTAAAAGTTTACCCCTACAGAGTTGTTAATATTGAAGATCCAAAAACTGGCAAAATTTTTCAAGTAAATGGGCATAGACTGAAATCAAATTTTGATGGTCAAAAGCCAAAATTTTAGAAAGATTGTAATGTTGGGTCACCTAGAGTAAAGACATGGAATGTCAAGCTGGCAACATTAAACCAAACGCTTTATGGGAGGCAACCTATAGTTATATTTGCTAATTATGTGAATTTTTTTTTTAAATTAATATTATGTATATTTACAATTATGCTCTCTTTATGAATTTCGTGTACTTGGGAGATTAACATATTAAGAAAATACATTAAAACTCTGATAAAATGAGATCCTCAACATTACTGATGGAGGATCGCATTACTGAATTATACGGAAGATTTGAGAGTTGTTTAGATCATAACCAAAACAGTGCATAAAACTGAAGTGGTGCCAAAGGCACTAAGTTTGGCACCAGAGGAGCCAAATTATAGAGAACCGGCCCCAAAAGTGCCAAAATTCTGCGCCAGAAGAGCCACGGTTACCAAGATGGTTTGGAAGATTCTAAAGGTGGTTTTGGGCGGTTTTGGATGGATTTTCTCCCTTGTAACTCCTAAAATATATATTTTGGAGTTATTTAAGTTAGTAAAATGAAAGAAAACTCACCATTTTTGAATCTCATTGCTTCCATCTCGAAAGAAACTTCTACATATGGAATTCTCAAAAGAAAAAAGTTCATCCGTTTTGATGCGCATAAATTATATTATATGGTCCTCGTGAAGAAGATATTAAACAAAGAAAGAGGATTTATGAATCGAAGATTCAACACACCAAGTAATCGAGTGGACGAGATTATTGTGCTCAGACGCTAGGAAGTGCTATGATATACCACTATTGTAGTAGTCATTTTTGTGGGAAAAGAGTTTTATGCTAATCTTCATGAGATTAACCAGCGAGTCATTTATGTTTGAGGTAGGTGGGTACCATTTACTCTTTCATAGAGAAACGACTTGTTTATGATTGAAAGTGCAATGATTTATCATTATGCCAAATTTATCCCTACAAGAGATAATATGAATGAAGTCTATCGATTCCTAACTGATGAAGATGCAAATTTGGAGACAAGAGAAAATGGACACATAATTTTTTCTTCGTCATAATTAAATCCTGCATCAAAGACATGACATTTCTTTATTTCAGTAAAACTTCTTCCTAACATGAAAATCAATAAAGTGACAAAGGAACGCACCATCTTGAATTATTATATTCAAAATGTAAGACCTATTGATGTGGATGCTTTAATTGTAAGATCTGTTTTGGGTTTGATTATAAATGGATCTACTTTTGGGCTGGGACATCCATCTACCATATTCCAACTATGTAGTCATTCACAAGTACCTTATAAATGTTGGGAAAAAGTGCTTCTCCCTTAAAAGCCCATGGACTCAAAGATTTGTTGTAACTGCATAGGAAATGGGGAGGAAAATAATATGAAGATTCTTATGGATCAATCATCTCAAAATTCATCTCCTATTCAACCCCGCTTTCCTTATAGTTCACAGGATATTCTGAAAGGGATCAAGAAGTTAGTGAATGAGGTACAAAATATTATGAATTCAATGGGAAACATTTCCAATGTTATTGATCATTTGGATTGGAGGATGAAGGTATAATTCTAACGTACTGGGCACATAGAAGAAGGTATGGTGTGTATAATTAATAAAAATGCCCGGGTTAAAGAAGATTCAACAGACAAATTTTATCACTGTCCTTTTTACAACTTATACGCACACTACCAATGCATGAGAAACATTCAAGATGATGAAAGTGATGAAGAAGTTTAGACCGTCTAAAGCACAAAATTCATAATTATAAGAGCATTTATGTGTTATGTGTTTGTGTTAGACTTCATTTATTTTCATTGTTGAACATTATATGTGTTTAATGTTAAGTGTTTGATATTTATTCTTCAGCGTTAGTTTGTATGGAGTGATTTCAACACTGAATTTGATATTGTGATTTGAAAAGTGTTGGTTTGTAAATGGGTGGATTTTATATATACATATGAGTTTGTTTTGTTTTTAAAAATATATAATTATTGGATTTTTTAATTATGAATATTAATGTTAATTTAGGTTAATAAGAGGTTGGCGTGGTTTAGCATACAGCAGATTAAAAAAAAAATAAATGAAATCTAAAATTTTTGGTGTTGGCATTAGTGGCGCAAGAGACGCCAGTTTCCCAAAAACACCCACATCACTTTAAAATCACAAAAATCAACTGTAAAACCCCATTTTTACTACTTGGGTCGTCTGCTACCTCTAGACTAAGGCCGAAACTCAACTTAGGGCTTGTTATTTCTTGGAATTGATTGTTATTTCTTGGAATGTTATTTCTTGGAATTGAGGAGATTTGAAGGCTTAAAAGTCTTGGATTTCATCTTCTCTTGGTAAGAGCTTCACTTTAACTTAGAAATTTTTCCTACATTATGGAATTCCAAAAATTTGATGGTTTTTAAAGAAGTTTAAAGAGAACCCATGGTGAAAAGTTTCTTACAAAGTATTTCTATTTTTGGAGTTGATTTATTATATTGTGCATTTAATTGGATTTTATACAAATTTATTTAGAAATTACGCTCCAAGAGTGAAAAGAGGAAAGACTTTGGGAGGTTTTGATGTGAGATGATTTGTTAACTTGAAAGCTCAATATAATTACAATACTCAGATTGTTACAAATTAATTAAGGAGCGTGCATTTTCAAACTCAAGAGGTTCTATTGAAAAGTTAATCATAGCTCGGAACTGGGGCACTTTTTTCTACTTCACCACAGTAGCAATTTATCTTGTCAATCGTGCATTTTATGCAAACCTTCGGGTGGCTTCAAATGAGCATGCATATGTTAGAGGTAAGAATGTTAAATTTACCAAAAAAAGAATTATTGTGCTATACTAGTTACAGAATGAGTTTCATTGTGAGTATTATGCATTTGTGGATTTTGATTTGTCACTTGATGATGTTATTGCCTACCTTACTGATGGAAGATGAGTATAAAAATTTAAGCATAATCACAAGGTAAATTTTTCCACTTGTATGTTAAATGTACAATCTAAGGTGTGACATTATTTTATTTCTGCAAAACTTTGAATCACCTTAGCGAAGTAACCAAAAAGTGAGCAGTATTAATTTTTTGCATACAATAAATGAAGACTAGTGAAATTGGTGCACTCATTCTTCATAATGCTCAAAGTATTGCTAGGGTTAGAACCCCTAGTGGTTTCGGTTATCCTACCATGATTTTCACCTTATGTGAACAATCAAGAGTAGAGTTTGATAAAGATGAAGAAATGTTACATCCACTTAAACCAATTGGGATCATAAGTTTGAATCATTTGTCGGATCTAGAAATGAAAGTGGTGGTAGGGATAGACCTTCTACATCAGCTACATGACCATTTACTTCTAGTACTTATTCACTTGATAATATTATGGAGCAGTTAACAATTCAACAAGTAGATATAGTGACATTGCAGAGTAGAATAGGTGGTTTGGAATCAAGGAATACTCATAATAATGAATATAAGTAGAAAAGAGTTCAACATGATACTGCAAATCAAGAGGCTATGATTAGATATTTAAGGGGTGACCATAATGTAGAATTTCTTACATGCCCCAATTTTATGCCTTATGTACAAGATAACTTGAAGATGAAGAAGAAGAAGAAGAAGAAGAGGAAGAAGAAGAGGAGGAAGACGATGACTGATGAATTGTTAGGTGGTTATTTGTTTTTATTAGTTGTAGTTTGTTTCGTTCTATTGTTATTTTTATAATTTGGACATTTATGTGCATTATAAATTGTATTATTAAACGTGTTTGTGTGTATAGATGTAAATTGTTGATTTTTATTTTAGTATTATTTTTTTTTAAAATTTTTGCATATGTTTTAAATTCACCTTTTCTTAGTAAATCTTATTGATATATCATATTTCATTTAATGCTTTAAAGCCAATACTTTTTAAATTGATACATGTAATGTGTCAGAGCCAAGTTTTATGTTCAGAATCCTCTACATGTTAGTCTTATTTTTATGCATTTATTGTTTTCATTCCAGCTACATTTTTTGTACTGAATGCTTTACTTATTAAAAAGAAAAAAAAATCTATTTTTGGGGAAAAAAATTTTATTTAGAAAGAATAAAAGTAAATTTTATTAGTCCTCAATAGTTATATTTTAAAAAATAAATTAGTTTATCATGACCTTTGGTATTAGAGGCTGACTTTAGATAATTATATTTTTGTTTTTAAATATTATAGTAAATTTAAGTAAAAATCTTTAATAATGAAGTTAATTCTAGAGTTAACATATTTTGTCTGAAAGGATAAGACTATACCTTTTTTATTTAAGGAAAAGGGAATTGTATTTTTTGAAGTAATGAAAATCTTAGAGTTTCATATAAGAAAAAAAGAATGAGACTTTGATAAAAATCTTCAAAGTTAATATGAAGTTATAAAGTGAAGAAAGGTAAGAAGTTTTTAATTTCAAGAAGAGGATAGTGAAGTTCAAAATTATGAAAAACTATCCATATATAGTAATCCTCACATGAAAAATAAAAGAAAAGAAAGGATTGAAAATGATCCTAAAAGGAAAAGAAAAGAAAAATAAAAGAAAAAAAATGTGAGGAGAAGCTTGAGGAGATGCCTAATCAAAAATTGGCTTCACTTGAATCAACTTGAGGAAAAAAGGCTTTATTACATTTTCTAAACGTGTGTTTGGGTGTTAGCATCCTTACTAATAAAGTTCTCATGAAAGTCTTTTACATATGGACATTCTAAGTATCTTTGATATGACAAATTACAGTTATTCTTAAAATGAATAGAGAATCAGAAATCTTAGACTTGACTACTAGGTGTTCTTATACTTTAGTTTTAACCTAAGTAATTAAAAGTTTTTCTTACGTTATACTATTACATTTATTAAATAAAATTATAGAAATTTATAAGTTAAAATATCTACTATAAGTCATATTTTCATGTAGTAAAAGAGTTACTTGAGGATAAGTAACGTTTAAATTTGGGGGATTTTGATACACAAAAACGTGTAATTTTATATTTACATTTTATGCTTAAATTTGGTGATATTGCACTTTAAATAATAATATTTTCATGCTTTATTGCACGTATGTTAATTTTAGGCATTTGAAGCAAAAAGGAACAAAAAAGAAGAAATTTGGAGTCAAAACATAGATTTTCAGCATACTAGCACCATAGGCGACATTTTACAGATGAAGAGGCACCAGAAGCACCAGAATCCATACAGGAGCAGAGAACACCAGTAAATAGGTGCCAGAGGTGCCAGAACAGGTGCTGGAGACGTATTTAGACGAAACGTTGGCAGTTATTAACTATGTTTGAGATGTTCTAAAAGGCTCCAAGCAATTCAAACACCCCATGGAGTGGTTCAATAAATCTATACACTTGGAGAAGGTTCTTGAATGAAGAGTTATGTCTCGTAGATGAAGAGATTTGTCTCTTGGTGTGAAGAGGCATGTTTCTTAGTAAAAAAGGAGGGAATTTTTTAATTTCTTTGGAGAAGAGGGGCTGACGCCACTCTTAAGAAGTCTTGTGAGGTCTTTCTGAGGGTGTGGCATGTGGAGTCATTGGAGGAGAGTTGAGGTTTAGGTTTTGGAGTGGATTTTCTTCTAGATTTAAAAGAGCAAAGCGAAGGTGAGAGATTTCTTCTTCATTATATTTCTAAGAGAGAATTGAGTGTGATTGTATGAGTGTGATTGTAAAGTGATTGTAAAGTGAGAAAGTGCTTAAAGGAAACTTCAAGGGATTTGCTTGAGGAGGAGTGTAAGACAAGTTGTGTTCTTTCCTTTCTTTATTTTGTAAACTTGTTTATATATATATAATCCATATTTTGTCGTATCCTTCTCATGAATTCTACGTAGTCTTCTTTGTCCTTCTCGCTACAATGAGATATGGTTTTGTGTAGAATTAATATAGTTATTTAAGGTTTTAAATATCAATAAATTGTGATGATTCAAACTCTGATCTTCATTTACTTTTTGGTCTGGACAATTGAAATGCTAAAATTTTTTTAGAAACATAAGATCCAAAAAGGCTATTCTTTCTAAAACAAGGCAAGAGACACATTTAATTTCTTGGATGCGAATGTAGTCTATGGGGTTGAGTGCAAATAAATAAGGAAATATTTGTTGATGGGCGTAGAATTAGAGATTTCAGGGTGATAGACTAAAATCCCTAATTTAGTTCAGTTGCTTGGAAGCTAAAGCAAGATGTTAGCCCTCAAAAGAGGGAGAAGTGGGAGCTCTGGAGTGGGAGTCAGTATCCTCTAAGCCTAACCCCGGATTTAGGGACCAAACTCTGGATTAGCCAATGTTTTTTATGCACTCAACAGATGGTAAAGAATAGGATTGCTCCTATTTTGCACAATATAATTTTATATATAATTTTAAATGAATTTATAAACTTCACTAACCATAAACTCTTTGTAAAGGGGAATGATGCTTTATTAAATTTGAACTCTTCATTACAAACTTTGTTTAGTCTTCGTAAATTTAACTTTGAAGTTTAAAAAAAGCTTAGTTAACTTAGTTATTTTAGCTACATTTCATTAACATACATTAAATTTACTTTCGAATTATTTTTCTTAAGTTTTTATAGTTTAAATATTGTGTTTTACATTATAACCATAAGAATTTCCACATCCTGTAGGATCGATACTTAGGACTCCATTAGAACCCTTTTTACTTGAGCGATATGTATGCTTGTGTAATTATTAGGTTTATCAGCTTAAAGATTTTAAAATATTAAACTATTTATATTAAAGTGATGTTTATTGTGATTGATCTGCATATTTACTAATTGTGTTACCGTGTGTGTTGTAGTATTGAAAGATACTTACAAATCATACAGAAAACCTGCATCAAAGACTAGGTCGTTACCCAGAAGATCTATCGCTCGCGCCGACTCGCGTAACTTCCAAGGCCCAATGCTGTCATTGAGAACATACCTCCCTTACAGGTCTGTCACTTTGTTCTCCGTTAATAATGAAGATCTGGTGCCCCTGACTGAACTAAACAGAGTTGGGGAGTATTTAGGGGACATCTCACAAGGAAAAAATAGAAACAACTAAGAGATGAGCAGAGAAAAGAAGACTGAAGGAAAAGAAAGGGAACCAAGAGTGTGTAATGTGAAAAGAAGCAGTCTCTTCTTTTATTTATAATGTGGCCGCGTAAAATGAAGCATCACATAATAATAAGTGGCACACAAAACATTAATTCAAAATTTATTAAAATGCCACTTTACTATGAAAAATATTATTATAGGCCTCAAATAAAGAGCTTGATAAAAGGGTCTTCCAAGACATTTGAGGGGACAAGCCCCCTCAACTTTTGTAGAGCCAACTCTCCGCCTAACCAAATTTGATCCATCTGATCAGTTGAACCTCAACAAATCCAACAACTTGTGGAGAGCCTCCAACTCGTTGAAAACCTCAATCAGCCCACTTTGAAGAGTGACAAGCTCCATCCGCAAAGGTGATACTTCAACATACAGACAAACATATAGCTTCCGCACTGAATCCACATCCGAACCCCCAATAACTCCCTGGGAGGGCCAACTGATGCCACTAATGGTCCGGTTTCGCCTGCCCACTACTCTATGATAATGGGAAGCGTTGTTCCCCTCGTTGGTCTCCCTAGTTAGAGATCTATCATGGGTGAGGGGTAGGGCAGCTGATGAACTGTCGAGGCTGAGTGCAGTAGATGCTCAACATCCACGACTAGTAGACCGACCACCATAGCAGGATCTGATTTTGTGAAAGCTTTCAATGTCTTTCCTTCTTGGTGATTCTTCAACCAGAACAATTCCTGTATGAATCTTTCTATGGAATAGAGAGTCTTAAAGGTCATCTCCGCTTTCTTGTAGCTGCAACCGAGGAAAGATCATGAAAATTTCTCCTTCCAGCTCCTTTATGCTATCCTCGACAAGAATGATTTGCTGGCCCTCGACGTTCGAGTCCAGACCAGTCTCTAAAGCCTCTTGGCGAGGCCTCCTCAGTGACTGTCCTTTAGCGTCATCAAATGATTCAACTACGTAAACCAAATTAGGTTCGACCCTTGCCCTTTTTTCTTTCGTCACCATTTTTGTTTATGCAGAAGAAGAAATCCAAAACCCTGCCTAAACGACCTCTGAGGATCCAAAAACGATCCAGTTCAAACCGTCAGAGATAACACTCGTTAGCTGTAAAATTAAAAACTGAAGAAAAATGGTACAAGTCTCAGTTCATGTCCATTTATAGAGCACAAGGGGTACAAAGTCACATAGAAATTCAAATGTTCAATCAATCCATGAGTTTAATGCTAAATAATGTTTAATAAATTTTTCTATCTTTATTTTAGATGTCACTATCAAAGAATAGAAAAACACGGGAAACAAATATGTATACATCAAAAATACTATCACACATCCCAAAGCTACTAGACGGTCCAAATAACAGTTGAATGATCGAAGCATGAAACCAATTAATGACTGATTGCACGATTAGGATCTGCTGACAGGCTATGATAAATGGTTTGGCCAGCAGGTCAACACTGCAGCCTAGATCGCTCGAAGTGCGTACAGGAGCACCCCACCACAGTTTGTTGGCTGACCCGTGGTGAGCGAGATTGTCATACGATCGAATACCTCGACCGACCGACACACACTTTGGAAGGCAAGTCTCCACTCGACTGGTCCCCTCAATCAACCAAACTCAGATAAGTCGGCCCAACCACTTACCACCATGTTAAAAATTGGAAACACACACACACACACACACACACACACACACGATATATTTAATTAGAGCATTAATCATATTTCATTCCCTTCGTTTGTAATTGTACAAAATATGATTCTATAAATATGAGACAAAAATAAAAATAAAGGCGACAGACTCGCTCTCCCTTCCGGATTCTCTCTACAGCAAATTCTTAACCCACTCTACTCTCATTTCTCTCTTTCATTCTGCTCTAACTCTCGAGGCCTATCCGCAAAAGACAAATTGAGATCCAACAATGTAATACATGTTGATTAATTAATTATACTATTTATTGCACATATTTAAAATAAATTAAATTGGTAGAAAATTCGGTGTGATTAAATTAAGCGCTCTTTTGTTTAATTTCCCTCTTCTATCTTTCCAGTATCTAAAATTTTGAAATTATAGCCACATTGCATTAGTATTTATGTTCTTAACCTTGTAAGCGAAAAATTTATCATAATTAAAATTTAATTATAATGTCTTCGTCAAAGTTTACTGCCTAAATTTATCAAAAACTTTGAGCTGATATTAAACTTTGTGCTATGCTTCGAAAAACTCAACATAATTTGATATAGCCCAATTTCCTCTGATTCTTCCGTTCCCATCGGTTATGATAATTAAAATAATGAAGACAAAACAATGCTTCTCAAATGTATTGTCACAAACAACAATCATCATAATCAATCAAAATTAAAAAAGATAATAATAATTTTAGCCTGAAAGTTTTTTAGGTAGGGAGCCGAACAATTTGAACAAAATAGATACAATCTGAAGAATAATCGGTAACTATCTGTGTATCTAAAATATCAGGTTGATTTTCGACAGTTTATCGATGATTTATAAAAACTCCAATTTCTAACAGTTCTCGGACTCTTACCATAGTTGCAATGTAATAAAAATCATTTCTAATGGTATGTGAGGACTTGCCAATGGTTTAATTTTGTTGGTTCGTTGAAAATTATAAACCGACATACAGAAGTAGTCGAATATCCATATCGTTGATATTTTGAGTTAGAAACTGACAGTAATACCATAGTAATCGTGACCGTACATTTTTTATAATTAAAAACTGAGATTTATTACACTAGGTATGCTGTCGGAAAGGAAAAAATATTACCTCCCAAGGATTAAGTAATAAAACGGTACTCCAGTGAGGGGGTGCCACGTAGGCAATGGTCCCACCATGATGTCTACGTGGCACCCCCTCATTGGAGTACTGATGCATCAGTACTCCTGAGGTAATATTTTTTCGTCGGAAAGGCTTAATATTTGGAACCGACCCCAACATTTTCTCATTTCGTGCTCCCGTTCGCGCTCACGCTCGGGAACCCGCGCACGCCTCTCCTGATGTAACATTCACTACCGTACATTATTTCTTGATTTCTTACGGTCAAAACAAAGGTAATCAAGATTCAATTATTTATCCAATTTTTTATGCAATTTTAACGGTTAGTTTTTTACATTTACAGTTTATGTGATTTAGAAAAATTCAAATTTGAATTTTGATTTCTATGTTTTTCATTATTCCTGTGATTCATGCATGTTTACGACTTCAATCTTAGATATTTCCCTATTGAAAACTAGGTTTTTGAGGGAAATTTACATATATATATATATATATAAGCACACAATTCTATGTATTTACATATCTTACATCTAAAATTGTATATTTTATATGCATGTCACTCAATTCATATATATTTACATATCGAACACTTGTAACAACAAGTCTTTATGCCATTAAGGTGGGCTTTGGTTGAAGGTTAGATTTACGTTAAATAGGATTTATGAAATTTAGTAAATCTCGAGTTTATCAGAATGCGACGGGCAAGAGCGACGGTGAGAATGACGATGGAGTTAATTCTTAAATCCTTCCCGCAATCGGATTTAGTAAATATGTATTTACTTTATTGAATAGACGAATAATTTTGATCTAACGGAGCGTTTGATTTAATTTTCTTTATTTTGTTGTATTTGTCTAGATTTACCTTAAATTCTTACATTAAGGGGTGGTGGTCGCTGCGACGAAACAGGCGCCACAGTCGTCACCTCCCTCCTTTAGAGGGTGTCTGTGATGAAGGTCGGTTGAAACCGTTTTACATATTTCCGTTCTATTGTTCTAAGTGATTATGATATATATATATATATATATATATATCTTTGTCCT
>NW_018164759.1:307209-316824 GCF_001263595.1 Phalaenopsis equestris | reverse complement strand
CAGCTGATTTGATATATATATATAAGGCTGACTTGAACAATATATTTCTTAAACTATTAGTGTCAACCAAAATACAACTTACCTGGTAGTTATTGATCATTATCATGATTACTACAGTCTCATTGTAAGAATTCCCCTTTGAGGCAAATCTGGGGATGAACATTTCGCCTCAGAATGAAATTAGTGGCATAAAGTTCCCCCATTTGCAGCCTCTTATCGTCAGCCCTTCAAACCGAGTCTCCTCCCATGATTGCAGGCACTTTTCTCAAAAAGTGGACAGTAGTTGCTCAGACAGGTTCAGCTGAACATCTTCTACAAACGCTTTCTCCTACCTTTGGGTTTTTGCTCCTGGGACTAATGCTTTTCAGCCCAAATCAATTCGTTGAATAGGCTTCAAAGGTGCCTACACTCCTCTCCATCATGACCATGGTCTTTGCGATTTTTGTAGAATTTATTTTTGTTCAAGAATATGGCTCTAGTTCTCATCAAAAGCCTTTACAGTACACATACTAAATGGATTCTACTAACTCCCCCCATTGAAACCCTCAAACTAAGTAGGTGTTCCATGGTCACCAGTAAATCAGTCATTCGATAGACTCTACCTTTGGAAATTTATGTCAGCTACACTATCAACATGAGATCACTGAACTCTTTCTTGTTTGAGACGTGTAACATCCTTATCCCTCCACCCATCTTCTCATTAGCACTTTTTCTACAAGTGGTGGTCAGGTTTTTCACCTTTTTGGTAGAGCGAGTGAACATATTCCTCAACTACGATATAATCTTTGGTCAACTTCAAGTGTTCGACTAGATTATTTGGTTGATGTAAACCCAGAAAGTACTTGAACTGTGTTCTCCTTAGCATCTGTGTTAGGGTGGCCTATGTTGTTCGAAGCTCCATATTCCAAACTTTTAGCATCTCCTTCTAGAATTGAGTGACATATGCTCGATGGCTCGTTTAGACCCTACTTGACATGCCACAGAGCCTATGAGTCCTTACATGAGTTTTGGGCTGTAGCAAACTGTGCCATTAATAGCTTCTTGACCTCACTAAAGGAGGTAATAATTCATGTCGAGAGGTCATTAAATCACCTTAGGGCTGAATCCCTCAGTGTGGTATAGACTACCTGACATTTTAGTGCGTCGGAGATTTTGCGAAGGCATATAACTGACTCAAAGAATACTATGTGGTTGATCGGATCACTCAGACCCATGTAGGATTCCAAGGTTGGAATTTTGAATTTTTCAAGGCTTAGCATAGATGATCTATAGGAGAACACATTCTCCAAACGACAATAAACTTCTTTTCGCCCCCCTCGTGCTCTGAACTTGACGTAGACCTCGCATTGTCCTATTAATTGGGTTCCTCAATTCTTTTGGCCAACTAGGTAGTCTGGTAGCCTTGTTGTTCGAGTTCACCTCAAGGGTTGGTTCTACCCTCAAGTACAACACATGTTAGTTATGTCATTTGTCTCGTAATTTGGTTCTCAAAATTCTTAAATTTGTTGTTGCACAAATTTTTTGATAGACTCCATGTTCGAGATTCTCTCAAGTAAGTTTCTTTTCCTTGGCGTGCTCCACTTCTTGTTGATGGCATGACTCTACACTCACCAAACCTTTTATCATGTTGAATCCAAAAATGACATGTGGATCAAACTCAAGTTATAGAGCGTTGGACGTATGAGAGGAATCGGGAAAGAGAAATAGAGGAAGGAAAGTATATAATAACACAAGTTCTCAAAGAGTAAATTTATTAGTCCTTTCTTGAAGAAATGACCACCTATTTGTAACTAACTCCGCGACTCTTTAATATCTTAAATAACGTTGATACCGTTTCATATTCATAACAACTTGAAGAGGAGCATTTAATTGCCCGCTAATATTGTCATTCAATTGTTTGATAACCGTTCGGTCGGCTAGAATATCTTCAATCAACCTTCTCAAGAGAATCCTTGGTAGAGACCCTCTTTATCGTTAATGTGAACTTACACCGTCAGACATAGGGTGTATCATGATAATTTGACGGGCAGCTCTCCTTTGGACAAGGGGTCTTCATAGAGGATTAGTAAAATATTCAATGGGGTGTCATTTGGCCATATTTGTGAAGAATCCTATAGACGATCGAGAAAACTGATTACAAATGATTGTTCCTTAGATTAGGTGCCACCTAATCATTCATTTGACCCGCTTAGAGTTCCGAAGGAATGAAGAAGTAACACTTGCTGCCTCCGACTTTTGACTATCCCAAAACGGTTTTTAGGTGTCTATTAAATAAAATCCGTCGAACTTTTTTTAGATTCGCACAATCATGCCTACGATGTACAATATAATTAAATACTAAAATTTACAAAGTTATTTTATAAATAGAAAAGAGTTATGGAAAGTGAATTAAGAAACTACAAATGGCACCTCCACGAGAAAGGACGATATCTTATCTCGAAGTAGCGCAGATCAACAAAAGCATAGCACCATATTTACTTTAAACATTAAAGTATGGTCTACAGAACGGCCAAAAAATGCCAGCCCATAAATTGGATTTATTGATTATTTTTAATTAAAATGTTTGTACAAGAAAAATTTCTGGTGTAGTTTAATTTCTACAAATTTCTATAATCAATCATCGGGAACCGTGAAATAAGTATAAGATTAGTGCAAATAAGTCGATTTGCAGATACGTCTGGAATCATATAGAAGATCCAACGGTTAGAGAACTCGTAGAAGAAGAATGGCAGTAATCACTGTCAATTGGATAATCTGTTCGTTTCGGTGACCCGCAGCAAATGTGGTGGCAGGCCAACAGAGCACGAGAGCACGAGGCCTCCACGCGCTCTTTCTGGCATTCGATATCCACCCACCACGTGTCATTCATCACAGCCGTCTGTATCACCGAAGGGAAAAAGCTCCTTCGGCCTTCAACCTCTATATCAATCTTCATCCCTTCCTCTCTGCCATTTATCTCACCAATCCTCTTCTTCTTCTTCTTCCTCTGTCCCTGTTCTCTGTTTCTACCTCTGGTTAAAGATGCTACTCCAGGCTTCCTCGGCTCTTTCCTTTTTCTCTTCTTCGTCAGAGGCGTCTTGGCCGGCAGCTTTTCTCCGCCGGCGGGCTCCGATGGCTGGATTTTTTAGATTTCCGAAAGTGGGGACGCCGGAAGCGGGAGTCGTAGCTGCTACTGGACGTGAGAGCGATCGCGCTTTGACCGGATTTTTGTTCGAGCCTTTCGAGGAGGTTCAGCATGAGCTCGCGCTGGTGACCTCTTCGCCTGATAAATCTCTCGCCCGTCAGAAATATGTTGATGAATGCGAAGCTGCAATCAACGAGCAGATCAAGTGAGATACTCTACAATACTCTGTTTTTTTCTTTTCTTAGAATAGTTTTTCTTAAGAGTTATGGTATCTTTCGATTTATTAATTAGGAAATTTTTAAAATAGTCGTAATATAAACTTTTCTTAATAAAACAGTATTTTTTGGAAAAAAAAATTAAAGGACAAAATCTGGAAAATTTTGTACTGATTTTGTGTAAGCTTTATTTTTTTTCTAAGTTTGATGTAGAATAGTGATTTGGGTTTGTAGTTTGAGGAACTAAATTTTGCTATGATGATTATATATTTTATTTAATTTTAATAATGTTTATATACAATTTAGTAAAATTTTCTAATTAATGTTTGATCATTTATTTATGTAACGAAATGATATTTTTTTCTTTTGATTTAAGAAAAAAAATTAAAATTAATATAAGTATTATTATTAAATTGAAAATATAATATTAAGTTATCATTGAAATTATTATCATAAAATTAGTAATATTTTTTTTGCAAAGTTCTAAAATAATATCTTTATACGGCATAATTTAGTGTAAAAGCAATTAAACTAATAATAATATATTAATATTAATTTTATAAATATTTGCACATATTAGTTTGATTTATTAAATAATATATTAAATAAAGATTACTAATATTATTTAATAATTTAAACTTATTTAGTCAGTAATTGATATTCTAGTAGATTATTTTAACTGGTCAGGTGCCGTGATTTTTTACCTTTTCATGATTTGTTCAAGTAAAAAAAATTGATCTTTTCCCGTAACTTTTCTTTTATGTGTGTGTGAGTTGAATCTTTTTATATTACTAAGATGTTCATTTATCGCTCTAATACTGTTATCATGAATTTTCTAGCTTGCAACACTAATCATGTGTTTTTAGTTATTGGCCGTATGTCTTTCAATCTTCATAAACAAATTTTAATTGAGTTTAACAGCCTTAATCAAATGTTGTCATAAGCATAAAATGTGTTGGGTTAGTATACAACTAATTTTTGCAGGTTAGGATGAGTTTTTGTAGTCATTCAATTTGTTTTGAGATAATTACTGTACTTAGCTTGAAAATCTTCCACACCAAATTCTCATACAATATGACTTTGGTTTAATCTTCGAGGAACACTTGGATCCAACTAGGTCTAAATGAGGGAAATGTTTATTTCATTATTGAGTTGAATTTGAGTGGTTCTATATATCCATACCCCTCACAACACCTTTTTATTTTAAAAAATAAATAAATTAATATTTGGCCTTATGTCATGAGTTTCCCCCTTTTTAATAACTTTTTAATATATAAAATAGATATTTCAACGTTGCAAAATATACCACAATATTCTTTTTAAATTAACAACAACTGATCACAAGTCACATATTTGCTAAAAAAAAAAATACTAAAAATAAAAATAAAAAAAAAAACGAAAAATCGTGACTGGGTATACCAGAAGTATTAATAGTTACATGGTATATAGATAATTATCTAATTTTAACACTCTGTAGGTTGTCCATCTCAGCTGATTTGTTTATGTTAACACCAATATTCTTTATGTCTGATTCAAGACTTAAATATGCAGCATCGAATACAACGTTTCCTACGTTTACCATGCAATGTTCGCTTACTTCGATCGGGACGATGTTGCGCTCAGAGGCATGGCCAAGTAAGCCAAAACTCACAAATCCTTAGTACTTTTTTCTTCTGTGTTTATTTTGGTCTATTTATGGCATTTCGCTACTTAGATTCTTCAAGGAATCGAGCGAGGAGGAGAGAGAACATGCTGAGAAGTTGATGAAATATCAGGTGATTTGTGAATATCTAAATTGGTATATTTTTTTAGGAAATTTACAAACATATCTAGTAATTCTTATTTATTTACATATCTAACAGTTAAGTTTGGTACTTCCATTTATAACATTTTGGTTTTAAAACTTGCGCATCAAAAAAGTATTTCACTTTTAAAAAGAAGATTATCTTCTCTGTGTTCGAAAAGATTTGAGTGTTATACATGTGAATATGAAAATTTAGGTGTTAGATATGTCAAGAAAGAAGCATCGTTGGCTGCTAATATGTTATGCTGCTTTTGAACCAGAACAAGCGTGGTGGTAGAGTGAAGCTCCAATCTATTCTGATGCCATTGAGTGAGTTCAAAAATGAGGAGAAAGGCGATGCTCTCCATGGTAATATATTTATATTTCTATCTTTTATTTATTTATTTTTATCTTTGAATATACATTGGTACACTTTAACCAGCCTCAAATTTTTATATTCTTTAATATAAGCTTTTAAGGTCAAGTTTGTAGTGGAATTATATTTACAACCTTTAAACAGTTAAGAACTTTTACTAGACATTACCATCACTGAATCATTGTTTTCTTTCTTTTGTCATAGCTTTATACCAAAGCACTCAAACATTATTCAAAAAAACTTTTGTTTTCACTTATTTTCAAATGTAATAAAAAGCATTTATTTTAAACTTTTGAAGCATTGTGTATACATTCTTATATATTGTGAAATACTTCATTACATGTTTCAAATTTTACTAGTTCGATTTAACATTTAGTTATGTTAAACTCAATCATCTGCCTCTCTTTTTCTAAGCACTAGTTCAACCTTCCTTCAATTTTTAGCAAAGAACTCAAGTAAAGGTTATTTTAAATTAATTTAAATGTATATATGCAATACATATCGTATTCAAGTTTGTCCTAAATACATAAAATAAATCCTGTCATTCATTAAAGAAACAATAGAGTGCAATCTAGTATGGCGTTAAATTACTCAAAGTATTGGATCTTTTGAACAAGCAATTTAGTTCTATAAACAAAGATCTATTATGAAAATGATTTTATGTAAAATAATTAATATACAGTTTTGTGGGTTAAGGCAACAAAATGTGTATTTCACTTTTCAAAGTAAAAATGGTTGTATTTTTTATGTGATATGATAGATTTGGGTGGGATGAATGTAAAAAATAGAGTTTAGGTGATGCATAGGAATTAAATGTCCGGCTAAGGACTTGCTCTTCTGTAAACTTCAAACAATCATCTCCATTTGGTGCTAATATTCCTCATTTACTATAATGCTGATTTCTTCATCTTTCCTTGGCTGTAGCAATGGAGTTGGCGTTGTCCCTTGAGAGGCTTGTAAATGAGAAGCTCCTTTATCTACACAGTGTGAGTATCCTTATATATATTTAATATCTTTCATTTATTTTATGTTAAAGAATTGTATAGTGATGTAGATGATATGGATGAACAGGTAGCAACACGTTGCAATGACCCTAACACAACACAATTCATTGAAGGCGAGTTCCTTGAAGAGCAGGTGAAGCCTCTATTTTATTCTCTTTTCTTTTCTTTTCTTTTTTCACTGTTTTGTTTACATACGTAATACCACCTAATACCGTAAGTTTTTACAAATCTAACTTTTAAACTTTGCATTTTACACCAAATCCCACATATAACATACAAAATATCACTACTTTAACTTTTGAAAGTAAAATACACCTTTAATGCATAAATAATGTGGTATGTATGTAAAATTTGAAGTTTAGGTGTTAGATGTGTAAATAAATAAGAATTGAGTGGTATGTATGCATGAAATTCCTACTTTTTTTAGTGATCTCTAAATCAACCAATCTAATATTAAGATGTTTAATGGTTCATTGACTGGAAAATTTACTCCCATATAGTCCTCTGCATCAACAATCATACACTCTTTGCTTTTTTTTTATGTTATTGTGATAATTAACAATTCTTACTGTGAATTTGACATAAAACAGTTTTTAAATGTTTCTTTGTAATATTTTATCATAAAATTTTTTCTTTCCATTTTTTTTTTGGCTTTTTTGAATTTTTTTTGTTGCAGATGATTTACTAAAAGTTTTTTTAACTATAAACCTCTAAAGCAACCTATCGAGCTGAGCCTCAATTACACTCCTACTTTTAACTTTCTTTTTTATATTGTTGCAATAAATTGGCAATTATAAATAATTGCAAGATATTTTCATGTTTCTACTTAAATTTAGACTAAATCATCAATTTACATAAACCTGAAATTTTCTTCCTTTTTTATATATTTATTGGTTAGGTTGAGGCCATAAAGAAGATATCGGAGTATGTTGCTCAACTGAAAAGGGTTGGCAAAGGACATGGAGTTTGGCACTTTGATCAGCTGTTGTTACATGAGGGAGAGAATGGCGCTGCATGAGCAGTTGATTGTACAAGTTTGGTTTTCTTTTCATTAAGAGTTTGTCTTGGTGGCTTTTGTCTATAGTAATAAAAAGAAGCCAATGTGTATCGTTTAATATTGTGGGGAAAACATTATTTTACTATGTAAGAAGTTTGTGTTCAAAATGGAGTTAGATTGCTGATTTGAAGGGCGTTTTATATTTAATTTTCTGTTGTTGTATGAAGATGGATGGTCTTTGGTTTATTCTATCACTCTTTTTTCCTGCATTAAGTATTGGTATATTTTGCTTGCTTTTCCTTTTGCAAAGAGTTTTTGGAAGGGAAGTTTATTGTGTGAAATATTCATAGAAACTGCTTGAGATTTTGTTTTGGGAGAAAAATTGAAAGCCATGCTTAACTTTATTCTAAAAAAAAAAAAAAAAGGAGACAACAAAACTCAATATAGGACAACTTAAAAAAAGGAACAACAATCCAAGATAATATAAACAAAAGAGAAATACTGGAGTTCACGTGTAATAAGCCACAAGAAGATGAAACAACAACAAATAGAACCATCAAAATAGAGCAATCGCCAATCAGAAATAACAAATAATAATGACTAGAATAAGACTTTGAAATCTCTAAATAACAGCAATCCACACAACATCCTTGAAGTAAATCTTCAAAGGGAACAACAATAACATCTTACAGGATAACAAAAATAAAGTCAATACCTAACAAACCACAAAAAGCAATTCTCCAAGTTAGCTTAACTATGACAACAAGAAGCCAGTAAGAATACAAAAAAATTGTGCGTCCAAGCAAGAATAGAAAAGGGAAATTAAAGGCAGGGTAGCCATTAAAAGCAGCATTCATTGTAAAAAAGAGCTCATTGAAAGCTGTCGGCACTATTTTTTGTTGTGGAGTTGCCCGTTGGAAGCTGTCGGCCACCGGAATCGTAATCCCATCGCCTGCTTCGAAAGGACGTTTAATTTATGTGTGTGTGTGTGTGTGCGTGTGTGTGTGTGTGTGTGTGTGTGTGTGTGTGTGTGTGTGTGTGTGTGTGTGTGTGTGTGTGTGTGTGTGTGTGTGTGTGTGTGTGTGTGTGTGTGTGTGTGTGTGTGTGTGTGTGTGTGTGTGTGTGTGTGTGTTTTAGAAAAATATGAAATCAAGCTGACCCTATATTTTTCATAGTTTAAATGAAAGAACACTGTGCCCCAAACTCTATATTTATCATAAAAGATAAACACAAGGCTTGAGGATGAGACTCGATCAAAAAAACAAAGAAATATATGACATATGTTTGTTCTGCGAAACCGTTTTATTTGTCGACAAGTTCCCCTATTTAACATGAAGAATTAAATAGGGTTTATATTAAGCTGGGTTTAAGCTTTATATTAAGCTGGGTTCAGACAAGCTTCCTATAAGGGCAAACCCCTATAGTTAATTACATCTTAGATAACCGAAGCTACCTAAAAAAACTCTATATATATATTTCAGGAAATTTTATCTTCAAAGAGTTCAAAAGGAGAGGACTTTTCAACGAAATCAGACAAATAGATGTGAAAAGAGAATAACTCAAATTTGGAACTTTTTTGGTTTTGGAATCCAAAGGTGGAAGAACTAGGGGATGTCATGGATCTGAAGGAGAGCCTCAGTGACTTACCAATCTATCCTATTGTTTGGCTTCAGTTTTGAGGAGAAATTATTTGAGTTTTTCATCCTGCTAATTTTATTAATTTAGGGCTTACATTCGTGTGAAACAATCACACAAATAACTTGGAAGATGTGAGGATTTAGGTCGTGACGAACGACAACCTAGGATCCCAAGACGAGTTAGGGCTTATATTGTACAGTAAAGCTATACAAAAACGTAAAGATGAGTTGGGGATTTATATTGCACTAGGCATGCAACCCCAAAATCCTATGGCTTGATGTTTAATTCTAAAGAAGGAAATTGGTTTAGCTGGGGATGACCTCTGGGGAAGACATGTTTTGTTGTTGAAGATGACCGTGCTGCCCACCATGCTAGCTCCAAGCTCCTTATTGTGGCAAGTTTAATTTTTATAGTGTGTAAATTTATGATGTCAAATCAGATGGCCCTATGGTTGAAGGTTGTAGTTCTTTAAATGTTT
>NW_018164759.1:296672-307164 GCF_001263595.1 Phalaenopsis equestris | reverse complement strand
TTCTGGTATCACTATTTTCTATTAGATTCACTTAGTCCAAATGAATTTACTAAACTCAACTTAATGAGTTCAATACTTTCATTTAGACCATGGGAAGTCTCGTTAGCAACCATAGGTTACCTTCTCCGAGGGATTCCTGATCATCCAATAGAGACGTCTTAATTTAATTGCAATTGTTCTTTTGTGGTGTTTGTGATTAAATTTTGAGTCATCTTCTATTTTGAATGTTGTAGCGGTGAATTTTTTCTTGGTTGATTTTAGTTTTGGTTGACGACTATCCTAGCAATTTTTGTTTTCATGCAGAGTGGCATCGTTGTTTAACATGCAGGTTTGTGTTTTTGTTCATACATGCAGGTGAGTAAGTACAGTAACGTACTGAAAAGTAATGTATGTGAAACTAGAAATGCAGGTAAAATAAAATACAATAAAAGCGTACCTGGATGGTCTTTCCGTCATCTTCAACTGAAACTCAAAATGCATGTGAGGGCATTTATATATTAAAGGCATTTTATGTAGAGCGGGCAGATAAGGTTCCGATGATCTACCAAATCCTGAATCATGTCTTGGTGGGCCCCTATTAATTCATTTGAGGATGATCTCATTAAGAAAAATATACTAAGTTTAGTAGACCTCCGAGGAAGAAGCAGGCCCATGCTTCCCTCTCTTCGCCTGGTGAAAAGTTTCGAGCTCATTTAAATATATTATGTTGCTTAATGATTCATCCTGTAAATACTTTTAATGCTCAATGAATATTGATGTTTCAATTATCCCTAAGAGTAAGGTTCCGTAAGAGTAGGGTGATTATCATTTGTCATTTATTGTGAGAATTATGTAGGTGAGAATTATGTAGGTGAATACAATGTAGGTGAATACACTTAAAAGGGGCAAGTTAATGCTATTAAAACACTTCGCCAATTTTAGCTTTAACTTAGGCTTGTAGTGTTTTAAAGGTGTTTAATTTCCAGTTAGATTCACTTTTCTAATCCTCATTTTTTTCTAATCCTCATTTAACCAGTCACTACTAAGCCCTTAAGACATTGGTGGATACATTAGTAATTTTTGAAAGAAATTAAATTTTAAGTGATAGTAATTCATCATCAAAATGTTTGAATGTCATTTGAACACCAAAAAGGGGTATTGAATTAGTCAGTCATTAAAATCCAAAATCATACCCCTAAGTCTAGGATCATTTAATTTAATAGACCTCTAAGTTTTAATAATTTAGAAAATTGTAAATTTATCCTTTAATTAAGAAAAATGAAGTTGGTTAGTTGGTTTCTACCAATTAATTCATTACGTTTCAATCATTTGAACATGTTAATTAAGATTAAAGATTGCTCATTTCCATTTCTTGAATTAAGCCTAAATGTTAGTTAAGACCAAATTTCCAAATTTATATCCTTGCCCTTAAGGCTCTATCACTTCATAATTCAACAAATTTAATTCAAATGACTTTGGAATTTTTATCCTACCTCACTCATGGGTCAATAAAGACATCTGAGGAGAAAATGTAATTTTTCAAATTTTAATTTAATTTATATATTTATTTACAAGCAAAAATAGGATTTTTTAAAGAAAATTCAATAGCTAGACCAAGACAAACCATAATTACTTGAAATTTTTATTGGAGGAACACGTAGACCAGAGAACCACTTAGACCAAATTTTTAGTTTTATTTGAATTATCAAAATTATTTTAAGTTTTGGAGTATTAATTAATTATAAATATTTTAAATGTGAAAAATAAAATTTTATATAAATTTTATATTTTTATTAAATGTTTCTAAGGTCAAAGAACCCAGAGAAATAAATTTCACATTATTTTAATTTTTCTTTTAATTATTAGAATTATTTTAGTGAGAAATTAAGGAAAATCCATTTTTAGCCTTTAAAAATAATTTTAAGCTTTAAAATTCAATATGTTCACTTAGAAAATTAGGAAAAATATTCCAATCACTCCTAAGTGCTTAAGAAACAATTTAGAATATTTCCATGAATTTTATTAATTTTATGATTTTTATTATTTTTTAATTATTTAAATATTTAAAATATGCTTAAAAATGAAATTCTTACTTCAACTACAATTTTGTTTTTAGAAAATTCCTCTGATCACAGAGAGCTTTCAAAAACAATTTCATAAATTTTTGAGTTGTATTTTAATTATTATGATTAATTTAACTGCTAAAAGTATCATTTAACTTAGAAAATTAAATTAGGTTATCAAATGAGCTCCATATGTTTTGAAATTTTTATGGGGAGTCCTCTGAACTTTAAATTATAGTGGAGAATTAAAATCAAGTCATTTAGATGTTTATTTTCCTAAACTAATTTCCTTTATATTTTAGGGTTTTATGAAAATTAAATGTGTTCTTAATGACTTTGCTCATGAAAAATTTTTCCTAGGGTTCCCTTATCATATTGAACCTACCATAATTTTCTTGGATTTTTTATAAGCAACATGTTAATTATTATAATTAATTTTCCAAATCTGATGCATAAACTTGAAAAATATAGATCGCAGTCCAAGTGTCTTCTCTGACTTTGGAAAAATCAGAGAATATCTCCCATGATAGAGGCAACAATATGCCAAAATATCAAGTCATGGTGAAATACTTGAATGCATGGAGAATCAAAATACTTAGAACAATAATTAATTAATTAAAAATAAAATATACATCAAATAAACTTCAAACCATTTTTGCATTATTCCCCTCTATTCACTAAGCACTAGAATATTTTTATTTTATTTTTGTAATTTTTCTATGCAAAGATATGATTTTGCAAAGTTATGGGCATTTAAATAAATAAAAAAATCACTATTTTTTATTTAAGTGATACGGCGCCGCGTCAACCTACAGCGGCTCCAAAGCTCCATGTGACATCCTCTAGTTCAGTGCTGCCGTCAAACTCAGCGCTGACTCGACCCGCGTTTCATGTATGAAGGCGTTGTCCAGCTCGATCTTATTTATCCATCTGATACACGCTCGATCGAACGTCTCCCCATCATCATCCCCGATTGCCAAAACCCGTGACCATTAACCCTAAAACCTTAAGATCTCACTCATTTCCCTCATTTCTCAACCAAAGTTTGATTCTATAGACTCGTCTAAGTGAGACGAACATATCCATACTGTAAGCATGCCATTAAATTGAATAAACATGCGCCATTAAATTGAATCTATGCAAGTGTAGAATCAAAACAAGCTTGGGACAGTGGGGAGGTTTATACCTTTTCTCTGAGAAGAGAAGCTTCAATTAGAGGTGCTTGACACCTTCGTGGAGGTCCAAGGAAGCTAGGGATAAAGTCTCTTGTTGTGATGAAATGTTTAGACCCAAATTCGGTCAAGACCGAATTTGGGTGTTGATCAAAGTCTAGAGTAGAGGCTCTTTGTGAGGGGGCTTTGATGGGGCATTGTCTTTTTTCACTGTGGTGAAGGTGTGGGAAAGTTTAATTGAGATTTGGTGCAATGTTGAGGTGTGACCAAACTTGTCCTATTTTTGGCCAAAATCAAACTCAAAAATTGAGCTTCAGCGATGGGGATTAGGGAAATGAGGTGGTTAGTTTGGATTAAGGAGGTCTCATTGGAAGCAATTAGGCAAGCTTTGCTTGAGAAAAATTCAGCACCCCCTTTCTTGGCCATGGGAGTGAGGTTTAAATAAAACAACTTAGGGTAGTTGTCATGGCCAATTGAGGGGTGCATAAATTGAGGGGTCCAATTGAGGGGTGCATAATGATGCTTAGGTGGAGGGTTTTGAAGTGTTAAAGCTAATCAAAGCTAGACACATTGGATGGGTGAAATTGGGTTTTGAACTTGACTCGGGACTCTTGGTTTTGGCACCTATGACTAGGGTGGCTGGCCATGGCAAGGGAGGTCCTTAGGTGGCTCAGGGACCTCAGAGGAATCTGTCACAACAATTAATTTGGGCTGGTGATGGGTTTTGGAAAAGATATCTTTGGCTTAAGAAAAAGGAAATAAATCCCTTAATTTAGGGGACCTTTGGTCCATGGCTCATCTAGGGTGGGTTAAGTGAGTCTAGCTTGGTCACTAGAATCCAAAAGTTGGTTGTAGAAGTCTTGCTTTGATCAATTTGACATGGCTAGGTCAATTTTGGTGCATGGGTTTAATTTTGGTCCAAATGGCTAAAAGTTGGGTTTGGATTAGGCTAGCCATGACTTTGATCCCAATTGATGGATCAATATTGTGTAGATGATTATCATGAAGATTTTTGGTGAAGGATTAAAATGATTTTGAGTTCAATTGGGGGTTCAATTTGAAAGATTTTGGGATTTTGGTCAATTTGGGTATGTTGGGATAAACTTGGGTCTCGATTGGGCTAGGCTTGGGGTAATTCCAAATTGATTATTGAAAATGATCTATAGTAATGTCATGAAGAGTTTTAAACATAAATTGGGTGCCAATTTTGGGATTAGGCAATCAATTTGGTGGAATATGGAGGCATGGCCAATTTGGGGCAAGTTTAGGGATTTTTTGGACTTAGGTCTAAATTAAATGAAACTTAGGCTTCACAAAGGCCAATTGAAGGTCAAATTTTATGATGTAGGATTGTTATGAAGAGTTTTCAGCGTAAATTGGGGCAAATTGTGTAGGCTATGGGGTTCACTTTGGTGGGATTCAGTCATAGGGCCAAAATTGGGGGTTTGAGTTAGATCAAAATTGAGCACAAATCATGGGCAAATAAGGCTTGGATTGGTTATAAGAAAGTTGAATTTGAGTTTAGGATTGAAATTGAGAGAAATTTGGACCAAATTAATGGACTATTGGGCTCAAATTGACGGACATTTGAGGTAAATTTTGGGAAATTGGGCCCTTAAAGATAATTTGGGGGTTTTGGTCAAAATGGTCAAATTGGCCAAATTGGGTTCAATTAAAGGGTCCAAATTAGTTTTTGAAACATTTAAAGTGATTTTGGAGGTTTTGAGAAAGTTTGGGGTGCCAAGGGTATTTTTGTAATTTTGGCCATTTTGGGGTTATTTCGATAAATTTGGATTTTTTGGGCACTTTTGGGTATTTTCAAAAGGTTTGAAATGATTTTTGAACAAATTTGGGTATTTTGGCTGGATTTGGGAATTTTGACCAAAATTAGGGCTCCAAGTATATCTAGGTAATTTGGGGGGATTTAGGGAACAACAATAATATCTTACAAGATAACCAAAATAAAGTCAATAGCTAACAAACCACAAAAAGCAATTCTCCAAGTTAGCTTATCTATGACAACAAGAAGCCAGTAAAAAGACACAAAAATTGTGCATCCAAGCAAAGAATAGAAAAGGGCAATTGAAGGCACGGTAGCCATTAAAAGCGACAGTCATAGTAAAAAAGAGCTCATTGAAAGCTGTCGGCACTATTTATATCTGTGTGTGTGTGTGTGTGTGTGTGTTTATGTATGTGTGTGTGTGTGTGTGTGTGTGTGTGTTTTAGAAAATTATGAAATCAAACTGACCCCATATTTTTCATAGTTTAAATGAAAGAACACTGTACCTTAAACCCTGTATTTATCCCGAAGGATAAACACAAGGCTTGAGGATGAGGCTCGATAAAAAAAAATAAGAAATATATGACATATGTTTGTTTTGCGAAACTATTTTATTTACTGACAAGTTCTCCTATTTAACATGAAGAATTAAATAGGGTTTATATTAAGCTGGGTTTAGACAAGTTTTCTATAAGGGCAAGCCCATATAGTTAATTTCATCTTAGATAACTGAAGTTACCTAAGAAAACTCTCAATAAATATCAGGAAATATTATCTTCAAAGAGTTCAAAAGGATAAGACTTTTCAATGAAATCGGACAAATGGATGTGAAAGGGGAATAGCTCAAATTTGGAACTTTTTGTTTTTGGAATCGAAAGGAGGAAGAACTAGGGGATGTCATGGATCTGAAGAAGAACCTCGGTGACTTCCCAATCTATCTTATTGTTTGGATTCAGATTTGAGGAGAAGATTTTTAAGTGTTTCATCCTACTAATTTTAATTTAGGGCTTACATTCGTGCGGGCTTACATTCGTGCGTTACATTCGTGCGAAACAATCACACAAATAGATTGGAAGATGTGAGGATTTAGGTCATGAAGAATGACAACCTCGGAATCCTAAGATGAGTTAAGGCTTAGATTGTATAGTAAAGCTTTACAAAAGCTTAAAGATGAGTTGAGGATTTATATTGCACTAGGAATGCAACCTCGAAATCCTATGGCTTGATGTTTAATTCTAAGGAAGGAAATTGGTTTAGCTGGGGAAGACATGTTTTGTTGTTGAAGATGACCGTGCTGCCCACCATGCTAGCTCCAAGCTCCTTATTGTGGCAAGTTCAAATTTTCTAGTGTGTCAAGTTATGATGTCAAATCAGATGTCCCTATAGCTGTAGTTCTTTAAATGTTATGGGGCATATTAAAGTTGATTAGAGAGACTCCGGTTAGGATCCTACGGTTCCCTCGTTCTGGTATCACTATTTTCTATTAGATTCACTTAGTCCAAATAAATTTAATAAACTTAACTTAATGAGTTCCATACTTTCATTTAGACTGTGGGAAGTATTGTTAGCAACCATAGGTTACCTCCTTCCAGGGATTCCTAGGAATTCCCGATCATCCGATAGAGACGTCTTAATTTAGTTGCAATTGTTGTTTTGTGGTGCTTGTGATTAAATTTTGAGTTATCTTATATTTTGAATGTTGTGACGGTGAATTTTTTCTTGGTTGATTTTAGTTTTGGTTGGCGAGTATCCTAGCAGTTTTGGTTTTCATGCAGAGTGGCATCGTTGTTTAACATGCAAGTTTGGATTTTTGTTCATACATGCAGGTGAGTAAGTACAGTAACGTACTGAAAAATAAAGTATTTGAAACTAGAAATGTAGGTAAAATAAATTACAATAAAAGCGTACCTGGATGGTCTTTCCGTCATCTTCAACTGAAACACAAAATGCATGTGAGGGCATTTATATATTAAAAACATTTTATGTAGAGCGGGCAAATAAGGTTCCAGTGATCTACCAAATCCTGAATCATGTCTTGGTGGGCCCCTATTAATTCATTTGAGGATGATCTCATTAAGAAAAATATACTAAGTTTAGTAGACCTCCGAGGAAGAAGCAGGCCCATGCTTCCCTCTCTTCGCCTGGTGAAAAGTTTCGAGCTCATTTAAATATATTATGTTGCTTAATGATTCATCCTGTAAATACTTTTAGTATTTAATGAACATCGATGTTTCAATTATCTGTAAGAGTAAGGTGATTATCATTTGTCATTTAATGCGAGAATTATGTAGGTGAATACACTTAAAAGGGGCAAGTTAATGTTATTAAAACACTTCGCCAATTTTAGCTTTAACTTGGGCTTGTAGTGTTTTAAAGGTGTTTAATTTCTAGTTATATTTACTTTTCTAATCCTCATTTAACCAAGTTTGATTTAGCCTAGGTCACTACTATGCCCTTAAGACCATGGTGGATACATTAGTAATTTTTGGAAGAAATTGAATTTTAAGTAATAGTAATTCATCATCAAAATGTTTGAATGTCATTTGAACACCAAATAGGGGTATTGAATTAGTCAGTCATTAAAATCCAAAATCATACCTCTAAGTTTAGGATCATTTAATTTAATAGACCTCTAAGTTTTAATAATTTAGGAAATTGTAAATTTATCCTTTAATTAAGAAAAATGAAGTTGGTTTCTACCAATTAATTTATTATGTTTCAATCATTTGAACATGTTAGTTAAGATCAAAGATTGCCCATTTCCATTTCTTGAATTAAGCCTAAATGTTAGTTAAGACCAAATTTCCAAAATTATATATTTGTCCTTAAGGCTCTATCACTTTATAGTTCATCAAATTTAATTCAAATGGCTTTGAAATTTTTATCCTACCTCACTCATGGGTCAATAAAGACATCTGAGGAGAAAATGTTGTTTTTTAAATTTTAATTTAATTTATATACTTATTTATAAGAAAAAATAAGATTTTTCAAAGAAAATTCAATAACTTGACCAAGGCAAACCATAATCACTTGAAATTTTTACCGGATGTACACATAGACCAGGCAACCACTTAGAACAAATTTTTTAGTTTTATTTGCATTATAAGAATTATTTTAAATTTTGGAGTATTAATTAATTATAAAATATTTTAAATGTGAAAAATTAAGTTTTATATTTTTATTAAATCTCTCTAAGGTTGAAGAACTCAGAGAAACAAATTTCATGTTTTTTCTAATTTTTCTTTGAATTATTAGAATTATTTTAGTGAGAAATTAAGGAAAATCCATTTTTAGCCTTTAAAAATCATTTGAAGTTTTTTGCCTTTAAAAATCATTTGAAGCTTTAAAATTCAATATGTTCACTTAGAAAAATAGGAAAAATATTTCAATTGCTCATAAGTGCTTAGGAAACAATTTAGAACATTTCCATGAATTTTATTAATTTTATGATTTTTATTATTGTTTAATTATTTAAATATTTAAAATATGCTTAAAAATGAAATTCTTACTTCAATTACAATTTTATTTTTAGAAAATTCTTTTGATCACAGAGAGCTTTCAAAACCAATTTCATAAATTTTGGAGTTGTATTTTAATTATTATGATTATTTTAAGTGTTAAAAGTATCATTTAACTTTGAAAATCAAATTAGGTTATCAAATGAGCTCCATATGTTTTGAAATTTTTAAGGGGAGTCCTATGAACTTTAAATTATAGTGGAGAATTAAAATCAAGTCATTTATATGTTTATTTTTCCAAATTAATTTCCTTTATATTTTAGGGTTTTATGAAAATTAAGTATGCTCTTAAAGACTTGGCTCATGACAAATTTTTCTTAGGGTTCCCTTATCATACTAAACCTATCATAATTTTGTTGGATTTTTATAGGTAACATGCTAATTATTATAATTAATTTTCAAAATCATATGCATAAAATTGAAAATTATAGATCTTTGTCCAGGTGTCTCCTCAGACTTTTGAAAAATCAGGGAATATCTCCCATGATAGAGGCAACAATATGCCAAAATATCAAGTCATGGTGAAATACTTGAATGTAGGGAGAATCAAATATGAAGTATCAGGTTTTAGTTTTAGAATTGTCAATTGAGGAGGTGATAAAAGTAACATGTTTTAGAAGTCAAAATTTTTAGTGTGTCAAGTCATGATGTCAAATAATTTTTTTCCTATGGTTATGGTTATTTAAATACTAAGGAGCATATTAAAGTTGATTAGAGCGACACTGGTTAGGATCCTATGCCTATGGTTCCCTCGGATCCTATGGTTCCCTCATTTTGGTACCACTATTTTCTTTCGGATTCACTTAGTCCAAATGAATTTACTAAACTCAACTTAATGAGTTTCGTACTCTCATTTAGACCATGGGAAATCTCATTAGCATCCGTAGGTTAACTCCTCCGATGGATTGCCGATCATCCAATAGAGAAGTTTTAGTTTAGTTGCAATTTTATTTTTTTTGTGGTGTTTGTGATTAAATTTTGAATTATCTTATATTGTTTGATTTTTAAATTACTAATGTATCTTGTTTGATTTTTAAATTTTTATTTTGGTTTCAGTTCTATGGTTATCCTAAAAGTTTTAGTTTCGACATGCAGAGTGACATCTTTGTTTAACATGCAAGCTCACGAGCAGGAAAAGTACAGTAAAAAAAGTGTAGGGAAAGAAGATATCGTAAACTATAAAAGTATACATGTCGAGTCTTCTCATTCTCAATGAACTGCTGTTATAGCCAACCTTAAGGATGGGCATCATTTGATATTTTATTTACAATTTCGATATTTTATTTATAAATTATATAGGTAAAGGCCCTTTGGGGTTAATTAAGGAGCTTAGTACTTTAATTTTAAAGATGAGCTTGTAGTGTTTTAAAAAGTTTTAAATTAGTTATAGATTATTTTCTAAACCTCATTAAAATTTTTTTTGATTAAGCCCAGTTCACTACTAAGCCCTTTAAAGATTAACAGGTAGATTTATAATTTTAGAAAAAGATTTAAATGTTTATACCTTTAATCCTTATCATGAATTATGAGTCATTTCAAAACCATTAATTGGGGCTTAAAATCAGTGAGTTATAATCTTCCAATAGTCAAACCCCTCACGTTTAAATCTTTTTTTAAATATTCTTCCAAATTTCATTAATTTTAAGAAATTAAAATTTTATCCTTTATAAGACCAAAGTGAGGTTGATTACTACCATTTATCCCTTTCATACTCCAATCATCAAAATGTATGAATTAAGATTATTTGTTGTCCATTGTGCCCTTTGGTTAAGCCTAAATATTAATTAAGTCTTAAATTTTAAAATTACCCTTTTGCCCCTAAGGCCCTATGTTGACCTCAATTTTTGTTGAGGTTTAGTTTTTCCTCTTTAGTAGCCTAGGGTCTAGCCATAGGACTTTTCCTGTTGACTATTCCTAGAAAACTAGACATGGAACCCTCACCACTAGAAATTCCAAACCCTTCTCCACTCAACTTGAAGT
>NW_018164759.1:295599-296258 GCF_001263595.1 Phalaenopsis equestris | reverse complement strand
GCCTTTTTCCCCTAAAACACCCCCAAATTACCAAAATACCCCTCTTGGGCCCAAAATCCCAAAAATTCCAAAAAATTACTAGAAAATCCCAATAAATCCCAAATAATGCCAATTTCATTTATCTCAACTACCAAATAACCCAATTCGGCCATTTTGACCATCTTTAACCAAAATCACCAAATTTCCCTTTAAAAACCCAAATTTCCCCAAATGCAACTCAAATGTCCACCAATTTGATAACAATTGACCCCAATTCCAATCCTAAACTCAAATTCACTATTGATATGACCAAACTAAACCAAATACAAGCTCAATTGGTCCATGACTTGAGCCCAATTTTGATTTGGGTCAAAACCCCAATTTTGACCATATGACTTGATCTCACCAAATTGAACCCATGGCCTAGTCAATTGGCCCCAATTGATGTTGAAAATCTTTATAACATTCATATACATCAAAACCAACCATCAACTGACCTTGATGAAGTTTCCAATCCATTTGATTTTGTCCTAAATCCAAAATTCCCAAATTTAGCCCCAAATTGGCTAAGTCCCCAAATTTCACCCAATTGATTGCCTTAACCTCCAAATTGGCATCCAATTCATGTTGAAAACTCTTCATGAGGTCCCTATTGACCATTTACAACAATCAATTTGGAC
>NW_018164759.1:293946-295423 GCF_001263595.1 Phalaenopsis equestris | reverse complement strand
CTCATTGGAGCTTCTCTGCCCTCCACATAAGCAACCAAATGCACCCCTCAATTGGCCCTGGCAGCCAGCCTAGGCCATTTTATTTAAACTCCCCCTCCATGGCAAAAGGGGGAAAGCTTGAAATTCTTTGGGGAGACTCTGTAAAACTTCTTCAAGAGCTTCCTGGAGACCTCTTGAGCTTAGCCAAACCTTCCTTAGCCACTCAAATCCATTGCTTGAGTTAAATTTTGGAGCTCAAATTCAAGGCCAAAACAGGACATCTTCCAAACCTCCACCAAATTCAAATTACTTGCACCCACACCATCCCAACATCAAGAGAAGAAGATCCCCCATAGAAGTCCCATCAGCCGACCACCCTAAGGTGGACTTCGACCAAACCCCCAAATCGACCTTGGTTGAATTTGGGTTTAGGCATTTCACCACAACAAGAGGCTCCATCCCTAGGCTTCTGGCATCCACATAAAGGTTCTACAAGCATCCAATCGAGGCTACCCCTCTTGGACCAAGGTATTCAAAGTTAACCTTAAACCGAGCATATTTTAATTATTCATGAGTATATAGTCAATTTAAGAGTTTATCAACCTTATGGATGTGTTCTACTAGTCAATACAAGCATTTTAAAAAAAAAATTCACTCAATTTCGTTGAGAATCGAGTGAGATATTAGCGTTTTAAAATGGACGGTTTTCGAGTCCAGTTCATTTGGGACGATGACCCGTGACCGTCAGATCGAGCGTGTATTGATCGGATGGCCCTGATCGCTCGGACAGTCTGCGTTCCGAGATGGGCGGGAATGAGCTGGCTGGCGGCGGTAATCATGCAGCGCCACGTGGCAAGTTTGACTCGTACGAGGTTGACATGGATAAGTAGGAAAATAGGAGCATTTTCTTATTTATTTAATCCCTAAAACTTCAAAAATACATAACTTTGTGTAGAAAAATTACAAAAATAAAATAAAAATACCCTCTTGCTCAGTGAACAGAGGAGAACAATGTGGAATAAATTTCAATTTCATTTTATGCATAAAATATTTTTAATTAATTAAACACTATTTAGAATCATTTGATTCTCCATGCATATTAACACATCACCTTGGCTTAAAATTTTGACATGTTGTAGTATCTAACTTCTCTGAGCCAAGAAGTGACCAATGCCTGGCCGACCAGTTACCTTGGTGGCTGAAAAATGGCCAAAACCATGGTCAAGGCTAGGGATTTTCACCCAATTCAAACCTAAAGGCCAAATCAGCCCAGCTGCTCATTTGAGCTTCTCTGCCCTCCACATAAGCAACCAAATGCACCCCTCAATTGGCCCTGGCAGCCAGCCTAGGCCATTTTATTTAAACTCCCCCTCCATGGTAAAAGAGAGAGTGCTTGAAATTCTTTGGGGAGACTCTGCAAAACTTCTTCAAGAGCTTCCTGGAGACCTCTTAAGCTTAACTAAACCATCCTTAGCCACTCAAATCCATTGCTTGAGTT
>NW_018164759.1:291965-293321 GCF_001263595.1 Phalaenopsis equestris | reverse complement strand
AACTTAGAAAATCCATAACTTTGTGTAGAAAAATCACAAAAATAAAATAAAAATACCCTCTTGCTCAGTGAACAGAGTAGAATAATGTGGAATAATTTTCTAGCCTATTTGATGCATAAAATATTTTAATTAATTAAATACTATCTAGAATCATTTGATTCTCCATGCATATTGACATATCACCTTGACTTGAAATTTTTACATGTTGTAGCCTCTATAAGGGGGAACATTCTCTGATTTTTCCAAAGTTAGATGAGGTTTCTATATAGAGATCCATATTTTTCAAGTTCTTACACATTATTCCTTCAAAATAATCATGGAAATTAGCATATTGATTATAAAATCCTAAGAAAATTTTGGAAGGTCCACCGTGACTAACAAAACCTTTGGAAATAATTTCACGGGACAAGTCATTTAAAATGCACTTAAATTTTGTAAATACTAAATCACTAAGATATTTAAATTTGGAAAATATAAACATTTAAATGACTTGATTTTTGCTCTCCACTGTGATTTATGATCTAGATAACTCATCATAAAAGTTTCAAAATATTTTAAGTTCATTTAATAACTTAAATTGATTTTTAAAGATAAATACCACTCTTAACACTTAAATGATGTTTTAAAAATCAAAATATAACTCAAAAAATTATGAAACTTAGTTTTTTGAGTTCTCTGTCATTAGGGGTATTTTCTAAAAATAAAATGATATTTAAGATAAAAATTTGATTTTTAGCATATTTTAAGTATTTAAAATAATTAAAAATTCATAAAAATCACAAAAATAATAAAACTTATGGAAATGTACTAAATTGTTTCGTAATCACCTAGGAATAATGAGAATATTTTTCCTGATTTTCTAAATAAAGATATTGAATTTTAAAGCTTAAAATAATTTTTAAAAGGCTAAAAAATGAGTTTTCACTAAAATAATTCCAATAAATCAAGGAAAAATTAGAAAAATATAAAATTTTCTCTTTTGAGTTCTTTGACCTTTGGGAGATTTTTACAAAATACAAAACTTAATTTTCAACACTTAAAATATTTTATTTTTTATTAAATAACCCAAAACTTAAAATAATTCTAATAAATCACAGAGAATTTAAAGAATTGTGAAATTTTATCCAAAGGCTTCTCTGGTCTAAGGATACCTCCAGTAAAAATTTCAAGGGATTATAATATACCTTGGTTAAGTTATGAATTTTATTTCAAAAATCCTATTTTTACATAAAAATAATTATATAAATTAAATTAAATTTTGAAAAATCACATTTTCTCCTCTGATATCTCAATTGACCCATGAATGAGGTAGGATAAAAATTTCAAAGTCATTTGAATTGAATTTGACAAATTATG
>NW_018164759.1:283909-284391 GCF_001263595.1 Phalaenopsis equestris | reverse complement strand
CATCCGTTCATCGTCCCCGATAGCCTTAACCGAGAGCCGTCCACACTAAAACCTTAAGATCTTTCTCATTTCTTAATGGATTATAGTGATTATTTTCTTAAAATGGTCGTCTTGAAGAGACGAATATATCTATATGGTAAACATGCTATGAAATCAAGCCATTATTCATGGAGAGCTCGTAAAGGCTCGGGAGAGTGAGTGAGGTTATACCTTTGCTTCAAGAGGTGTAACCTCAATCAGAGATTCTTCACACCTTCGTTATACTCTAAAGAACTTGAGGATGAAGCCTCTAGCTCTGGTGTAAAGCCTAAGTATAAATTCGACCACAACCAATTTCAGGTGTTGGTTGAGGGCTATGGTAGAGGCTCTGTGAAAGGGTAATTTGATGGGGCGTTAGCTTCTTTCACTCTTGTGAAGATGTAGGACCAATCTATTGGGAGTTTGGTGGTGTGTAAGTTGGGATTGGGTTTTGTCCTGGTTTC
>NW_018164759.1:257583-282006 GCF_001263595.1 Phalaenopsis equestris | reverse complement strand
CGCAGACCAAACGGACATCATACTTTCCTTAGTTTATTTGATCGAGCCTCATCCTCAAGTCTTGTGTTTATCCTTCGGGATAAACACAAGATTTGAGGTACAGTGCTCTTTCATTTTAAACTATGAAAAATATGGGGTCAGTTTGATTTCATACTTCAACGTTCTTCCGAAGCGGACGACTGGATTTCGATTCCGGTGACCGACAGCTTCTTACGGGCAACCCCACAACCAAACCATCCCCGAAATAACGTCGACACCCTAATACCCTATAATTCATTAAATTAAACTCAAATGACTTAAAATTTTAAGTTACCCCATCCATGGGTTAATTAAAGCATTAGAAAAGAAAATGTGATTTTTCTGAATTTATTTAATGTTATAATTATTTTTAATGTAAAAATAGGGATTTTTAATGAAAATATAATAACTTAATCAAAACAAAGCTTCTGTCCTTAAGAAAAATTTTGGGTGTTCATCTAGGTCAGAGGACCACTTGGACCAATTTTCATAATTTTTTGAGGATTAATTTAACTATTAGAATTATTTGTTTTTTTAGCATTAATTAAATATAAAATATTATTTAAGTAGAAAATTAAGTTTTATATTTTTATTAAATCTCTCTAAGTTCAAGGAACCCAAAGAAACAAATTTGCTATTTTGTGATTTATATTTTAATTATTGGAATTATTTTAGTAAAAATTAGAGAAAATTCATTTTAAGGTTCTAAGTGATCAAAAAATTAAATGTGACATTTTAGTCTGTTTTTACCATTTTGCAATTTTTGTGATTTTTAATTCATTTATAATTATGTAAATGCCAAAAATAACTCAAAAATGATGTATTTATTTTAATTCTAATTTTATTTTTCTTAAGTTCCACTAGTCATAAGGAGCTCCCAAAACCAATTTGATAATTTTTTTGAGATTTAATTAAATTATTATAATTATTTTAATGTCAAAAATGTGATTTCACTTGATTAATTCATTTGAGGGATCAAATTAACTCTAATTGACTTAAAATTTTTATGAGAAGCTCCTCTAAAATTAAATCACAATGGAGAATGATTTTCATGTCATTTACATTTATAATTACTCTAAATTAATTTTATTTCATTTTTTAGATTTGGTGACAATTAGGATTATTTTTAATGAGCTAAACCAAGCTTATATTTTTCCTAGGATCCTTTGGCCATAGTGAACCTACCAAAAGAAATTATATATTTTTCTGATGATGATTTTAATTTTTATAATTATTTTACCTAAACAGGCGCGATACATTTGAAAAATATAGATCTCTTCTTAGAGATCTTCGTTGACATTAGAAAATCAAGGAAGATGCCTCATGACAGAGAGAATCAAAGCCCCAAATATCATGTCATGCTGAAATGTCTATAATAATCAAAATAAGAAAAACACCATTTAATTAATTAAAAATTATACATGCATCAAATGGATATGAAAATATTTTCATATTGTTCTCATCTATTCACTGAGCAAGAGAAAATTTTTATTTTATTTATGTGATTTTTCTACACCAAGATACGAATTTTTGAAGATCTGGTCATTTAAATAAATTAGAAAAATCCTATTTTTCTACTTAAGAGACGCGACGCCACCTCAACCTAGGCAGATCAAAAATTTCCACGAGCGTCTTCTAGTTCGACACCACCAGACGCCTTCGTGCTGACTCTGCCAGCGGTTCATGTTCCATTCCCTCGTCCGGTTCCAATAGGACAATCCGTCTGATACATGCGGAAACGGACGACATCCTTTCATCGTCCCCAAGTCCCTAGCCCGAGAATCATCCAACTTTAAACCCTAATATCTCTCTCGATACTTAACCAAATTAAAAATTTACTTAACCAAATTAAGTGTGGTTTGTTCTTATAGACTCGTCTTGACTAGGAGAACATATCCATACAGTTGATCAAGCCTTAAATCAAGTCTATAAGCATGGAGAATTAAATGAAGGTCGGTTTAAAGGGAGAGTTTAATACCTTTTCCCAAGACATGTGGTCTGATTGGGTGCTTCCAAAAGCTTGCCTTGAGTCCAAAGAGCTCTTAGACGAAGCCTGAAGCCGTGGTGAAATGCCTAAGTATGGTTTCAACTAAGGCCGATTTGGACTGTTGATCAAAGTCCATCCTAGGGTACTCTAATAATGGGGCTTCTATAAGGGATCTTCCTCTCTTACTGTGGGGATGATGTGGGAGCAATTAATTGAATTTGGTGGAGTGCTGAGGGGTGCCCTATTTCGCGCTTGAATTTGAGCTCCAAAATTGAGCTTGAATAGTGGAATTGAGTGGCTAAGGATGGTTGGGTTGAACTCAAGTGGTCTTGAAGAAGCTCTGGAAGCAATTTGGCAAAGTTTCTCTAAGGAATTTCAGGCTCTCCTAGTTTGGCCATGAAGGGTGGGTTTAAATACAAGGGGAATGAGAGGCCATCAGGGGCAATTGGTGGGGGCTTTGCTTATGTGGATGCCAACAATGTGCAAAAATCCAATTAGGATGGGACAACTTGGATGGGTTTAATTTTGAGTTTTAGCTAAGGGGGAGCATTTGGACATGGCTTTTCCGGTAGCTTAGGTGGCCGACCGTTCAGGCTCAGGTCACCATCTGATTCAGGGAGGTCAGGGCTTGGGTTTGGAGAAGTCAATTGGGGTTGGTCATGTGTAAGGGTATAAGATTGAAATAGTATGAGGAAAGTGTCATTTTGGGTCACTTTGGGTCAAAGCATGGTTTTGGGTTGGGTTCACCCACCACGGAAGGTTTGGGTGCTGAGGAGAATCAAGTGGCTCAGCAGAAGTGGTGTGGAGAGGTCCCCATCTAAGGGATTTTGGCTAAGAATGGGTTTAAGTGTGCCTTTAAAAGGGTTTAAAAAATTTTTAAAGAGTATTGAAAGTGGCTTGGCCTCTTGCCACTAATAGCATGGTAATGTGGCACGACTCTCATGGCTCAATTGAATATTGAATTTTATGTAGGAATATGTCATGAAGGATTTGGAAGAATTTCGAATGGTTTTGAATTGAATTGAAAGGCCAATTTGGTGTATTTAGTCATATGGTCAAAATTGTGGCTTTTTGATTTGGGTGAAATTGGGCTTGCAATTGGGTCAAATTTAGCTTGAATTTTGTTTATATTGGGATTGGGGATACTTATATTGGGATTGGGGATACTGGATTGGGGATACTAAATTTTGGTTTGAAATTGAAATTGGGCAAGATTGTGGTCAATTGGGCTAAGGTTGAGGCTAATTTGAGGAAATTTGGACCCTATAGGACAAATTGGGGCTTTTGGTCAAACTGGGTAAAATCGGTCAAATTCGGTCAATATTATGGTAAAAAATTGAAATTAGGAATATTTAGGATTATTTTAGAATTTTTTGGGAATTTTTGGATTTTTTGAAATTTTTGGGTCATGAAGGGCATTTTGGGAATTTTTGGCAATTTTGGGGATATTTTGGGAATTTGGTGATTAAGGTCAATTTTGGTCAATTTAGGTAGTGGTAAGTGGTTTAGGATGGATTTTAGGCAAATTTGGGTATTTTGTGTAATTTTGGGAATTTGGCAAAGATTAGGGTTGTAGGGGTATTTTGGTAATTTGGTGATTTTGGGCTAAAATGGATTTTGGGCTAAGATTTTGGGCTAAAATGGGCAAGTAAGCCATGAAGTCATGCCAAACCAATAGGATCCATATGAGGATTTATTTTGGATGCTCAATATGCTGATTCTAATCTTTCTAGCCAAAGACTAGGGGTATAGGTTCATTCATGTGAGCTTTCCAAAAGGAATCGTGGGACCAAGTCAACTGGTCATACAATTTGGGATATGCAAGAGAGTTTAGTGTGTCCAAGTCATTTAAACCATCACCAGACCACTCAGGGTTAGTCCTAAGGTCTGATCATCTTATGGGAGAGTCTGTCTGAGCTCTCCCATACTTACCCCACCTACTAAGTGCTAAGTGCTAGAGGTTAGGATACTAGAGGTTAGGATAAATATGTGGAACTTCGAGTTGAGCAAAGAAGAGTTCAAAATTTCTAATGGTGAGGTTTCCTTTTTTAGTCCTCTATGAATAGTTAACATGAAAGTCCTATGGCTAAACCCTAGACTACTAAAGAGGAAAAAGCTAGACCTCAACCAAAAATGAGGTCAACACATCTTTTTCAAGTGAATGGCATAGAGGCTTCGCAATTTTTGAAAAGTCTTTAATATAGCGCATATAGAATCCAGCATGCCCTAAAAAACTTTTAATATCATTTATACTTGTTTGCTAAGGTAAATTAGCAATCACTTAAATTTTTTGCAGGGTCTAGTTCCATACCATTTTCTAAATTTGATGTCCCAAAACTATTCCTCCTGCTACCATAAATTGTTATTTTTCTCAATTAAGGGCTAAATTTGTTTCTTCACAGCACTTAAGAACTTTTGATAAATGTTCTAAACATAAGTCAAATGAAGTTCCAAGCACTGAAAAATTATCTATAAAAATTTAAATCCCCTTTTAAATTAAATCACAAAAAATAGTCATCATATCTCTTTGAAATGTAGCAGGTGTATTATATAAACCAAAGAGCATTCTTCTAAAAGCGCATTCTTCTAAACCAAAGAGCATTCTTCTAAAAGCAAATGTATCATAAGGACAGGTAAAAGTTGTTTTCTCTTGATCCTTAGGAGCTATTTGTATCTGGTGATAACCAGTATATCCACCCAAAAAACAAAAGTATTTATGCTCAGCTAGTCTATCGCATTTGATCTAGAAAGGGTAGTGGAAAATGATCTTTCCTTGTGGTAAAATTTAGTTTTTTATGATCAATGTATATTCGCCATCCTGTGACTTGTATTGTTAGTATTAACTCATTATATTCATTTAAAGTCACAATCACTCCTCCTTTCTTAGGAACGCAGCGAATTGGACTAACCCATGCACTATCTAAAATAGGGTAAAGATAAATAGGGTAAATAATTCCAGCATCAAACCACTTTAAAATTTCTTTCTTAACAACTTATTTCATAACATGATTCAATCTCCTTTGAGGATCAGTCTTATATTTGTAGATATATTCCATATGAATTCTATGCATAGAAATTGAAGGACTGATTCCTTGTATACAACAATTGTCCATCCAAAGGCTTTCTTATAACTCCTTAAAATCTTCATCAAACTCTCTTCTTCTTATGTTGGTAAATTTAAGGAAATTATAATAGGTAATGTTGAGGAATCACCTAAAAAAGCATACTTCAAATGTTCAAAAAGCAACATCAACTCAAGTTTAGGAGGTTTTTCAATTGATGAAAAAAAAGATGTATCTTTCTCTATTGTGTCCAAAACTTGAAAACTTTCTCGAACATAATTTTAATCTTCCTTATATAAATCTTCATTATGATCTAATTCCTCTTCTTACTCGTGTTCCAACTCTTTCATCTCAGATTTCTCTTCATAAATTGTTTTGAAATGTAATTCACTTAAAATCTTGTAACATTCATTCGATAGCATTCATCATCTTTACCTTTTGCAAAGTACATTATTGATTTTAAAATATTAAATGTAATAGTTTGATCATTTACACACATAGTTAATTCTCATTTCTGCACATCAATCGTTACTCTTCTTGTGGCTAGGAAAGGTCTCCCCAAAATGATAAGTATCTCCTTATCTTCTTCCATGTCCAGCACAATGAAAGCTTTTTTTTATTAACAGGAAAAATAAATTGATCCACTTTCACTAGGACATCTTCTATAACTCCTTTAGTATATGTTATTTAACGATTTGCTAACTACAAAGTTATAGTAGTCAGGGTTATTTCTCCTAATCCCAATCTTTTAAATTTTGATAATGTCATAATGTTGATGCTTGCTCCTAAATCACACAAAGCTTTCTTATAAAATTTGTCTTCTATTGCACATAGAATTGTAAAGCTACCATGATCTTTAAGCTTTTCAGGAAGTTTTTTTTTGAATTATAGTACTACACTCCTCACTAAGTGCAACAGTCTCATTATCTTCAAACTTCCTTTTTCTATTAAGAATATCCTTCATAAACTTCACATAGCTTGGCATTTATTCTAAGGCTTCAACAAATGGAATTTTAATTATAAGTTCTTTAAAATTTATAGAAATTTTGAAAATTGCTTATCCAATTTTTTTTTTGAAGCCTCTGAGGAAATGGAGGTGGTGGTTTTTCCAAATCAATTTTAAGAGGAGAAATATGTCTCTCTAATTCTTTCTGAGCATCCTCTTTTGGTTCTTCAATCTATTCTCTTTCTACTTCAGTTTCTTTTTAAACTCTACCTTCCAATTCTCTTCCACTTCTAAGTTGAACGACTTTTACTTGCTCTTTATTTAGGTCTTCTGGATTTACTTCTGTATTACTAGGAAGTGTTCCTTGGGATCTATTACTTATTGCATTTGTTATTTGTCTAGGTTGATTCTCAATAATTTTAATTGTAACTCCTTGACTTTGTAACTGATTTCCCATTTGTACTGATTTCCCATTTGTAACCATTTGTAACTCCACTTCTTCTATATACAACTTCTTCTCCTTAAATTGTGAATTACTATTGAAACCTAGAGGAGAAGTAGGTATATAATTATTATTCCCTTGGCTCTTCTAGTTCCCTAATGGGTTTACTTGATTGTTCCCAAATTACGTTAAAGTTGGGATGGTTCTTCTAACCTGGGTTATAATAGTTTGAATATGGGTTATTTTGCTTGTTATTTATGTCATTCAAAGTTTCTAATGATGCTTGAGAATCTACCATTTTGGCCTAATGAATTTTCTTCAATCAAGGAAATTGGTTGAGAAAAATTCATTCCAAATTGGTCTAACTTCCTTGAATTTGCAGCAACTTGATTTGCTAACATGGAAAAAGAATTAGTTTCATGCACATTGGCCACTTTATTAAGATTTAACCTTTCAGAATGCCATTGAAAATTATTTATAGTCATTTTTTTAATTAAAGCATAAGCATGATTAAATATTTCTTACATCAATGAACCACCAACAACGACATCGATAATAGATCTAGGAGATCTAGCTAATCTATTATAAAATGTTTGAATTATTAACAAATCTGGTATAACATGGTATTGACACTTTCTTAAGAGTTCTTTTAATTGTTCCCATGCTTCATAAATAGATTCCCCTTCAAATTGGCTAAAAGATGTAATATCATTTCTAAGCTTCACAATCTTTGATGGTGGAAAATATTTAGGAAAGAATTTCTGTGCTAAATCACTCCAAGTTCTAATAGATCCAGGTGATAACAAATGTAACCATATCTTAGCCTTATTATCTTAGCCTGTAACCATATCTTAGCCTTATCCCTCAGTGAGAAAGGAAATATTCTAAGTCTTATAGCATCATCTGATACACGAACATATTTAAATAAAGCACACAATTCTAAAAAATTGGCAAGATGTAAATTTGGATCTTCAGTTGGTGCTCCCCCAAACTGATTATTTGATACAATTTGGGTAATAACAGGTTTAAGCTCAAATGAATTAGCCACTATAGTGGGTTTTTGAATAGCACAACGAAGTTCATCCACCGTAGGGTTTGCGTAATCTCTTAAAGGTCTAAAATTTTTAGCATTTTGAGATTTTGGTTTGTCATTTCTTAAAATTTTCCAGTGACTTTTAATTTTTTTAATTTTTCTAATAGTTCTCCCTAATTCAAAAGTGTAAGACACAAGTCCTGCAGAACCTGAACTACGCATACATTACTATAAATCACTATAAAATAGAACAAAATAAAAGGGAATAAAAAAAACACACTAACAAAAATTTTATATAAAAACAACACTACAATATTCCTAAAATAAATCTTAAAGTTTAAATAATACTTACTAAAAATTTTGCTATCCAAATACTTCTTTTGAAAATAATTTTGCAAATTACTATTATATTTCTCCTCCTCTCTGGCAACGACACCAAAAAATTGATCCCGACATTCTATATAGATAGATGTAAAATGCGATGTATGCGATTATATGATTAATATCCTTAATAGTTATTCTTTATTTGCAACAATGCCAAAAACATGATCCAAAGCAAAGGCTTGGTAAATTTTTTACTATGAAGCAAATAAGAATGTAGTTATAATATTTCAATACGGAATACTACATGAGTATACATATCGTTATCAAGTAATATAGAACTTTTAGATTAAGTCCCGAATATCAAACCCACAGGGAGGATTGGATTTAAATAACAAAATACTTAGCACTATTTATACTTACTCAAACTTAAGATGCTATAATATAAATAAAAGTTCAATTCTTTTTGTGATTTTTTATCATTGAAAATAAAGTGAACAACTAATTAACTTAATTAAAATACTTGCAAGATGAAGGCAATATAGGTAAAATAACTTTTTCCTTATTCTAAATTAGTGATAAATATAGGAATTCAGTTGTGGAAGTATGCTAAATGTGTTATGCCAAATAGAAGCAGTAATATTCCTGAAGGCAATATAGGTAAAATAACTTTTTCCTTATTCTAAATTAGTGATAAATATAGGAATTCAGTTGTGGAAGTATGCTAAATGTGTTATGCCAAATAGAAGCAGTAATATTCCTTACCCTTATTAGAGATGCTATAAAAAACATTAGCTAATCTATAGTTTTAATAGTCTTGAAGACTGGCTAGGTAGGGAAGATACTAGCTCATATTATAGAGTTACCTCTTCTCCCACCACCTGGGGGCTAACATCTCATATCAAAACCTAAGATCAAACCCTAAGGCTATAAATCAAATTGGGGGCTTTAGCCTGTCACTCTAAAGTCCTGTACTTCTACACCCTTGAAAATATATTTCCCTATTTATTTGCACTCAACCTCATGAACTACATTCTAATTCATGAAATTAATATGTGATTCTAACCTTTTATTGACTGAGACAATACTATCTCGGATCTTACATGTTCTCACAATAGGTTTTAACATCTTAAATGGCCAAATCAAGAAGAAAATGAAGTGCAACGTCTTGAATCATCACAACTTCTTCCAACATTGAAGACTAATGCTTCATACAACTTCGTTTAAACATTTAATCATTTATCATTTTAAGGAAAAAGATAGAGAAAATAATTTAGAATTCATGGAGAAAACACAACCACACATGAGTTTAAAAGTAGAAATCAAGCAAAAAAATAAGAAATATAAATTAAACACCAAGTGTTGTAATAAAGAAAAACACTTATCTCAAATTCTATCCACCAAATGTCTTAAAGTTGCCTTGAATTCTCTTCCTTCTCTCACAATACAAACTAATATTCAAAATAAAATAAAGGTGGCCAGTGGCCACGGTGGTAAACTTTGATGGATGATTGCTAGCCCCCTCTCTTGGAAAATCTAAGTCTTTTCTTATAAAAATCCAAGGGGTGTTTTGGTGTCTCCATTCAATGAATCTTCTAGAAGTTGCTTTCTCATAAGCCAATTGAATGAATTTTCATGTCTATGGGCTGTTTCCCACGTTTTTATCAAGGGTTGCTTCAAACCCCTCTTCAAAATTCCACTCCAACTAATAATTTCTTCAAGTAACTAACTTTGGCACTTATGCATGATGTACTTGGCGCTTAGGTGCAGATCATCTGAACTTAGGCACCAATCCTGTGCGCTTAGGCACCCTAGTTCATTTTTGAACATTTCTTCATTTTTGCTCCAAATTTGACCCTTTTTCACTCAAATTTGACCCTTTTTCATTGCTCCAAATTTGACCCTTTTTCACTCTTTTTAGCATTTTCATCCATTTGATTGTACCTAAAAGAAAAATACACAAATACCTTTCATTAAAGCGCAATATCTCAAATAAAAAGTAAAAAAATGTGTATAAAAATACTATATATTTTAGGTGTATGATCGCGGTTGAATATAGTTGTGTAAAATTTATAAAGTTGACTCCACTTTTCAATGGTGCCAAAATTTAATATTGTATTTTATGAATAATAACGTTGAGAACTTACTGTTGGGATTCTATGATTGGGATTCTACGCAAGTATACATATCGTTATCAAGTAATATAAGACTTTCTATTTAAGTTACAAATATCGATCCCACGAGGAAGGTTTAAATTTGAGATGATAAATTAACTAAGAAATTTACAGAAATAAAAATTACTGTCACTAATTTTGAATGTTTGAGATACTATCAAAACTAAATTATTAACTACTAGTAAAATTTAAATGCAAAGTTTAAATTAGTAACTACTAAACTATGTTTATGTGATGAAGTTTTCTAATATGAAAAAGCATCTTTCCCACTACACTGATTTTTTTGTGAAATGAGATGAGATTAATGGTTTAAATATGTATTGTGCAAATAGGAGCAATTTTAATTCATTACCCTGATTAAGTGTTATAGAAAATCATTGGCTAATCTTAGGTTTTGTTCATAAATCCGTGGCTAGGCTAGGAGGGTACTGGCTCCCACTCCAGCTCCCACTTCCTTCCCCTGAAGGCTAACTCTTGTTTTAGTTCATAAACACTAAGATCAAATTGAGGATTTTCTCAAATTGAGGTTTTTAGTCTGTCACCCTAAAAATCTCCAATTCTAAACACAACAATATATATTTCTCTTTTTATTTGTACTTAATTTCATGAACGAAGTACTCCTTCATAGACTTAAATGTGATTCTCACTCTATTATAGAACTCATAATCCATTTCCTAGATCGTATGTTTCACAAAATATATTAACAATTCATTTGGCTAGATTGAAAAGTAAATTAAGAGCGGAGTAGAAAAACCAGCACAATTTATTTTATATTTTAACATTAGCAGATCCAATTTATCTCTTCATTTCACCATATCTCAGAGTAGGGAGAAAGATAAAAGGTACTACTCAGACTTCATGAGAAAGATACAAAAAAATAGAAATTTTATATATAAAAGGAAGTTCATACAAGAATAACAAATAAACAACACTTATCTGAAACTCTTCCTCAAAGCAAATCCTTTGTAGCCTCTCTTAGGAAATGTAGGAAGAAGAAATCTCTCACTTCCTCCCTCTCCAACACTTCTTGGAGAAGAATTTACCCTTAAACTCACCACAAAAACTCAAAACTATAAAGAAAATAAATGACTAATGGTGTGGAATGGTGTGGAAGGATGTAAAGTGGCAAGGAGGAGCTTGCAAAGGTGCGAAGAAGGGCTATTTTCTGAGAAATTTCGGCTCTAAATAGAGCCTAGGGTTGGTTCTTAAATAGGTGCATCCAAAAACTCCTCAAAAAGCGTCCAAATTCATCGAATCTTTTAGAAACAGGGTTTGCACTGAAATTGGCGCCGTCAGCGCCCAGTCTAGCGTCGTCGGGGCTGAATAATTTTTCAAAATCTCCATTTTGACTCCAAATTTCATTCTTTTTTGCTTCCTTTTTGCTCAAAGTCCTAAAAATTAACAACCTACAATAAAACATAAAAAATACCTTCCGTTAAAGTGCAATATCACAAAAAATGAGTATAAAATATGGGTCTAAAATGCATATATTTTTGGTGTATCAAAATACCCCAAACTTAAATGATACTTGTCCTCAAGTAACTCGTTCACTACATAAAAATATGACTCATGGCAAAGATTTTAACTTCTAGATTCCTATATTTTATTCCATTAAATACAATAGTAAAACTTAAGAAAAATGTAAAATAACTCTAGTTAATACTAAAGGTATAAGAATGTCTAACATTTAAGTCTAAGATTTTTTTTTTTATTCTCTATTCTTTTCAAGGAAAATTGCAAATTAATCATATTAAAGCCACTTAGAATATCCATATGAAAAAGAACATCATGAAACTTTACTAGTAAATAAGCTAATACTGAAATATTAGTTTAGAAAATGTAGTCAAGCCTCATTCTTTAAGTTGATTCAAGTGAGGTCAATTTTTAATTAGACTCTCCTCAAGTTTCTCCTCACATCTTTTTTTTTTCTTTTTCTGTTCTTTTTATTTTTTTTCTTTTTCAGGATCATTTTCAATCCTTTTTCTTTTCTTCTTTTTTATGTGAGGATTACTATATTTGGATACCATTTAATGATTTGAACTTCACTCTCTTCGTCTTAAAGTTAAAAACTTTTCACATTCCTTCACCTTATAAATTTATATTAGCCTTAAAAATTTTTCATAAAGTTTTATTCTTTTCTTCTTACATGAATTTCTAAGATTCTTAATATTTCAAAAATACAAATTTCTTTACTTAAAATAGAAAAAACATAGTTTTATTCTATCATATAAAATCTCTTAATCTTTAAAATTAACCTTTATTAATGAAAATTTTTACTTAGGTTTACAATATATTTAGAAACACAAATATATTTATCTAAAGTTACCCTCTAATACCAAAGGTCATGTTAAATTTTAAAATATTTTGAAAATATAGCTAATTGAAGACAAATAAAATTAAGTCTCTTTTCTTTAAAAAGGAATTTTTCTTTTCCCCAAAACTTAAATTTTTAAAAGATTTTGCATGAATAACTAAAAAATAAAGGGTGAAAGAAAACAGTTAATACATAAAGAAAAGACAACTTGTTAAAGGTTCTGATTTGAAACTTAACTCTGAAATATTGCAGGTGCTAATATGAAAAGCTATAAGACTTCAAACATTAAGCATAATACATATAAAAATTTGTTGAGAAAGAGTTAACTACAAATACATCCAACAAAGTACTAAAAACTAGCAATAGTTCTAAAATGGTTCCCAATGTAAAAACAGTTTCACAAATTTATTGTTCACAACACAACATAACTTTTAAAATAAAGTGTCACAATCTACAAACAAGCAGTCTCAACAATAAAGTACAGCCAAACATAAACTGAACAAAAATATAATTAAAGCATCACCAATTATCATCATCATCTTCTTCTTCTTCCACATCCAAATTTTGCTGTTGATATGGGGTTAAAACAAGGTGAGTAGGAAACTGAACTGAGTGATCACCCCTAATATATATGACCATTGCATCATCATAAGAAGCATCATATTTGAACTTCTGTCTTGTCAAATCATCATTGTGTGCATTTCTGGCCTCCATATTTTCCATTCTACTCTTTATTCTCAAGATATCTTCCTATTGGATCATCATCTTCTCCATAAGTTCCTGGATAGTATGCGTACCAGAAGTAGTGCTTGAAGTAGAAGGAATATCCCTGGTCCTACTTCCACATCTCCATCCAACATGAGATTCGTAAGTCTTTATATTGGCAAGCCCAATAGGTTTTAGAGGCTCAATCCTCTCCTCATCCACTCTAAAATCAACTCCTGCCTGTTCACATAGTGAGGGCAGGGTGTGCTAAATTGCTAAATCACCAGTAGTCTCTCCAAAAGCAATAGATCGAGTGTTTCTATAAATGATAGATCCAACATCTATCCTTCTCATCTACTGGATAAAGAAGTTTAAGATGGCTCTATCTTTTGTAAGCTCACTATGATGATTTGTTGTTGATGATTTGTTGTTATGATGATTTGTTGTTATCATTCTTCCAGAAATAAAGTTGTGTCAGGCCTTAGATACTACATTTAACATAGAAAGAGGAAAGTTTACCTTAACACTATTATTCACTTTCCAATCTCCTCTTCCATCAGTAAGAAAAGAAAAAACTTCATCCAACCCCTCATTCGTAGCAGAAAATGATTTGTATTGGTAGCTATACACATCTTCTAATTGATAAAATTCATTAATTTTCCTTGGAGTAAACTCCACCATTTTACCATGAACAAACATATAGTCTTCAGATGTCTCCTTAAAATTGGCTTAGAACTCCATCGCTACACAAATAATAGCCTCGACAATAAAGTAACAAAAATTATCCCACTGCTGAGCATTGATTATTCTTTCAACTTCTCCACCCAAAATTTTAAATCCTCGATCTAAAATCACTTTTTTAATTGTAAGTAGACTATTGAAACAAATGTTGGCTTTGTAATTGACAAACTTTTGATCATCAAAATCCACCTTTCTCTTTCCTTTGCTCATTCTTGGTGCCGTGGTAAATCTAAGAAAAATCGATAAAATCCAAATAAATTCCCAAAAAAATTCCAAAAATTGCAATGTGGAACATTTTAAACTTAAATCTACTAAGTAAGAGTTCTTCACTAAAGGATTTTCTCAAAATTTTCCAAAAAATTTCAAAATTTCAGATCTCGGTATTGTAAGATAAATCCTTGGTGAAAAAAAAAATTTTGAGTTCAAAGTGTAGCTCTTACCTAGAGTAGCTCTTACCTAGAGTGTAGCTCTTACCTAGAGAAGATGAAATTCAAACTTCGTTTGCCTTAAAATTGCCTCAAATCCGAGCAATAACAAGCCCTAGGTGCAAAAACGGGAGGTTGAAGGTGGCTCAATGGGTAAAAATGGCATTTTACTGTGCAAATCGTGAAATATTAAGGGTGTTTGGGTCAGTTCGGGTCGAGGGAGATGTCGGCACCCATGCCGGCGTAAGTGGCCAAGAAATTGATTTATTTGATTTTTACAATTCTCAATTTCCTTTCAATTTACTCTAAATTCTCTTTAGTCTTTTTGAGCACTAATTTTCATCTTAAAATAATTCACAAACAAGTATTTTCACAAACAACACCAAAATAACTTTTATATATGAAAATACACTTTTTACAAATACATTTTTCTAATTACACTTTCACATCCTTAAAGCAAACTAAATTATAATTCAGCGTCAAAGTCAAACCACAACACTAGAATGTTGAAACAAAACTATACACACAATCAAAGTCAATAGAGTTCTAAAGGAAAGTAAAGTAAATTAAATTCACACAATTACATTAAAATTATAAGTATTTTAAAATTGTAGAGAGTCCAACTTCTTCAATTATTCTGCCTCATCTTCAGTACTTTCTCCTCCTCTAATATCTCCCATAGATTGGTAATGTACATACAAATTGTAGAAGGGTCAATACGGGAATTGATTAGTCAAATTTTCATCGATCCAACCATGTTTCTTAAACTTCTGCACTAATCCTGCTTTAATTGTTCCAGTGTGATCAAAGTTCTCCTTCATCCTCTAATCTAAGTGATCAAAAAGGTAGTTAAGATTTCCTATTGCATTCATAATACTCTGAAGTTCTCTTTCTATTTTCTTCATTTTCTTCTCAAAAGCTATTGAACTTCCAACTATTTGTGGCATCAATGGTATTGAAGTATGTGATGAATGATCTAAAATAATATCTATTGCTTCATTTCTATTCCCAATATAATTATTATCAATAGAAATCATGGGCTCCCAAGGCAATTAAACTTTCTCCCAACTTTCATATTGAACTTGGAATTGACTACAAAGTAGGAAAATTGTGGAAGGATGTGGAAGGATGCCCCGCCCCAGTCCATATATTGGCCCATTAAAAATAATACCCATAACAAATTTGAAAATAATCGATCCCACATCAATAGGTTTTTCCTTTTGAATGCAGAAGTCTAAAATGACACGTTCTCTTGTAACTCTACTAATCTTCATGGTAGGGAGTAAATTTGCAGTTATGAAAAAATGTCATTGTTTTGATATTAGATTAAGCAGTGAAGTAGAGAAACTAACGTATCCCTCATCTTTAATTTCCCAATTATCATTTTCATCTGTCAGAAAATTATATACACCTTGCATCATATCTCCCATTGGGATAAAATTTGTATAATGATATACTAGAACTTTTTCTATCATATACAATCATATACAAATCATTAATTTGTGAATCATTAATTTGTGCCGGAGTAAATGGTACAGCCTTACCTCGAACAAAGACGACTCATTGGGTAATTCCATGTAAGTTAGCATAGAATTCCTTTAACGCTGGTATAACAATTGCAGCGGTAGTGTGGCACAACACTTCCCAACGCCTCTGTATAATGATTTTCTCAATCAGTGAATTTGGATTATTGAATCCATAATTGACAAAGCCTCTCTCCTTGATAAGTCTCTTTTTCACAATGACTTTGTCGTATAATCTCTATGTGTCAAAACTGATAAACTTTTTTCTATTAAAAACTCCATACCTTAAAGTATTTATGGAACTGAAAGCCATAAAATTTAAAATTAGAAAGTTTCTGGACGTCCAAGGCAGTTGTTAGGCCTTTAAAAACACCTCTCGGCGGTTATTTAGGAGCGAAATGTCACCAAAATTTGCCTAATACTCTCTACACATGCAAACTGCTCGAGACGCCGTCGGCCCTCCCGATGGCGCTGTCGGCGCCATGGTCCATTAGGTGGGCGCCAGAGGTCAAAATCGCGCCTTTTAAGTTTTTTATTTGATTTGATTCTAAATTTTCCTCCAATAATAATATTTGTCTTAATTTATGATATATAAAATTGTGTAGGACTCAAAAATATTATTATCTCCTAATATATATATATACACTTATTAAACAACATAGTTATATATATATCTTTTTACATATGGGTTGCCTCCCACAAAGGGCTTGGTTTAACGTCGTCAACCCAATGTACCATTTGTTTAATTCGGATGACTTAACAATAAAATTTCTTTAAATTGTGGTATGCGTTCTTCATAATAATGTTTCAATCGATGCCCATTAACTTTAAATATCTTTCCAGTTTTAGGATCTTTAATAACAACTGTTTCATAATGATAGACTTTAATCACTTTAAATGGTCATAACCATCTGGATTTCAATTTTCTTGGAAATAATCTCAATCTTATAATATATAATAAAACTTCTTGTCCATGTTCAAACTTCTTTTTAATAATCTTTCGATCATGCCATATTTTCATTTTCACTTTATAGATTTTTGCATTATCATATGTTTCATTTCTAATCTCCTCAAGTTTATTGAGTTGCAATAATATTTTCTCACCAGCATCTTTTATATTAAAATTAAATTCCTTAATAGCCCAAAATGCTTTATGCTCCAAATGTATTGGTAAGTGGCATGTTTTTTTATAAATAAGTTTAAATGGGGACATTCAAATAGAAGGCTTACAAGCAGTTCTGTATGCCCATAATGCAGTGTCTAATTTAGCAGACCAATCCAATTTATAGGGATTTACAGCTTTTTCTAAAATTCATTTTATTTCATTTTTATTTCATTTTTTCTAAAATTCATTTTATTTCATGATTTGATATTTCTGCTAGACCGTTAGTTTGAGGATGATAAGCAGTAGAGAATCTATGTATAATATCATATTTTTTAATCAATTTCTTGATTCTCTTATTCCTAGAATGAGATCTTCCATCAGTAATAATTACTCTTGACATTCCATATTATGTAAAAATATTTTTATTTAAAAACTGAGAAACACTCCAAACATCACATTTAGGTACATTTAGGTACAACAATAGCTTTCATTTGGACATGTAATCAACAGCAAGTAATATATATATAAATTTCCAAATGAAAGCATAAATGGTCCCATAAAATTTAATCCCCACACATCAAAAATTTTAACTTCCAATGTGTAATTTAGAGGCATTTCATTTCTTCTAGAAATATTTCCTACTCGCTGACATCGATCACATGTTTTAATATATTCATTAACATCTCTAAAAAGAGTATGCCAATAAAATCCATCTTGAAATATGTTATATGCACTTCTATTTGTTCCAAAATGTCCTTCAAATTCAGAATCATGACATCTTTCAATTATTTGTTGAGTTTCTTCATAAGGTACACACCTTCTAATAATTAGATTTTTACATTGTTTAATAAATATGGGTCATCCCAAAAATACAATTTTAAAACTTATATAAATTTTCTTAACTGTTGATTCATAATATCAGATGGTAGAATATCACTTACAATATAAATTATTATATCGGCATTCTACGATATATTCATTTCATCAATACTATATAATTGTTCATCTTGTTCATCAAGGAAATTTTAAAGGAAATTTTATAAAATTTCATTTGAAAAATTAGTTAATATTTCTTTTTCTAGTCTAAACAAATGATCAGTTATTTAATTACCATTTCCCTTTCTATCAACTACAATAAAATTGAACTCTTGCAATAAGAGTATCCATCTAATCAATTTTAGTTTAGCATCCTTCTTTTGCATTAAGTATTTGATAGCAGAATAATCTGAACGCACTATACATTTGGTTCCAATCAAGTAATGTCTAAATTTATCAAAGGCATAGACAATAGCTAAGAACTCTCTTCCAGTAGTAGTGTAATTAATTTGAGCATCATTTAGAGTTTTGCTAGCATAATATATTACTTTAACAACTTTGTTGTGCCTTTGTCCTAAAATAGCCCCAATAACATAATCACTAGCATCACACATTATTTCAAATGGTTTCTCCCAATCAGGTGGGACTATTATAGGTGTAGTGATTAATTTTTCTTTCAATAATTCAAATCTTTTATGCATTCCTCATTAAAATCAAATTTTGTTACTTTTTTTAAAAGTTGGCATAATGGCTTAATTATTTTTGAAAATTTTTTCATGTAACGCCTGTAGAAATCAGTATGTCCTAAAAAACTTCTTACCCCTCTGACCATAGTATGAGGTGGTAATTTTTCAATAACTTGAACTTTTGCAGGATCTACTTCCATGTCATTTTCAAAAATGTTATGTCGAAGTACAATTCCTCCTGCAACCATAAATTGACATTTTCCCAATTTAGTACTAGGTTGATTTTTTCACATAATTCCAGAACTTTTTCTAAATTATTTAAACATAATTCAAATGAAGTCCCGAATATAGAGAAATCATCCATAAATACTTTCATTCAATGTTCAATTAAATTACTAAATATTAACATCATACATCTTTGAAATGTCACAAGTGCATTGCATAGCTCAAAAGGTGTTCTACGAAAAGCAAATGTTCCATAAGGGCTTATAAATGTTATCTTCTTTTGATCCTCAGGAGCAATTAAAATTTGACGATAACTGGTATATCCATCGGTATATCCATCTAAAAAGAAGATATCCATCTAAAAAGAAGTAATATTTGTTTCTAGCAAATCTATCCAACATTTGGTCTAGAAAAGGTAAAGGAAAGCGATCTTTCCTGGTGTCCATGTTTAATTTTACATAGTCCATACAAATTCCCAACCAGTAACTTGTTTTTTTTGGAATTAATTCATTTTTCTCATTTACTTCAATGATCACTCCTCTTTTCTTTGAAACATAGTGAATTAGACTCACCCAAGCACTATCTGAAATAGGATATATAATTCCAGCATCTAACCATTTTAAGAAGCATCTAACCATTAGCATCTAACCATTTTAAGATTTCTTTTTTAAGAACTTCTTTCATTATTATGTTTAATCTCCTCTAAGGATTAGCTTAAGGTTTGTATTTTTCATCTAATAGAATTATGTGCATACAAATCGAAGGACTAATTCCTTTAATATCTAATAACATTCATTCAAAAGCCTTTTTATATCTTTTTAAAGTTTCTATTAACTTTTGTTCTTGAATTTCAGTTAACTCAGAAGTTACAATGACAGGCAATGTAGATGAATCTCTTAAAAACACATATTTTAAATAAGCAGGTAATACTTTCAGTTCAAGTTCAGATGGTTTAATACTTGAAGGAATAAGATTTTTATTGTCATTTTCCAATAAATCTAAAGTTTCAAATTTGTCCTAAACATAATATAAATTTTCTTCTTTTATTTCAATCTCATTCTCACTAAATTATTCTTGCCTTAATTTTTCGTCAAATTCTTTCTTAAATTGCTCATTACTTAGATAATCAATAACTCTTATCCTAAAACATTCATTATCTTTTTCTATTGCAGGATATTTCATAGCTTTTAAACATTCATTGTCTTTTTTTTCATAGCTTTTGCAAATAGCTTTTGCAATATTAAATGTTAATTCTTAATCATTAACTCTCATTATTAATTTCTCCTTTTTTCACATCTATCACAGCTATCCCTGTTGCAAGAACTGGTCTCCCCAAAATAATAGGAATCTCTTTATCTTCCTCCATATCTAATACTATAAAGTTTACAGGAAAATTTTACAGAAAAGATAAATTTATCCACTTTTACTAATACATCTTCTATACCTCCTTTAGGATAGGTTTTTGATCGATTAGCTAACTGAAGAGTTATGGCAGTAGGGAGTAGGGGAAATCTCTCCCAAATTTTAAAAATCGATAGAGGCATAAGATTGATACTCACTCCTAAATCACATAAGGATAAGATTGATTAAGGCTCCTAAATCACATAAGGCTTTTCCATAAAACTTTTCACCAATTGCACAAGGTATAGTAAAACTACTAGGATCTTTTAACTTTTCAGGAAGCTTTTTCTGAATAATAGCGCTACACTCTTCACTAAGTGCACAGTCTCATGATTTGCGAACTTCATTTTCTTGTTTAGTATGTCTTTCATAAATTTCACATAACTTGGCATTTGTTCCAAAGCCTCAATGAAAAGAATGTTTATCATTAATATTTTAAGGATTTCCTAAAATTTTGTAAATTGTTTGTCTTTATTTCTCTGCTTTAATCGTTGAGGAAATAAAGGTAATGGTTTTTCTAAGGGAAATTGTGTTTGTTCATTTTCATTATGGTCACTTTCCATCTCTTCCTTCTCCTCATCAACTTCAGTTTCTCTTTGGATTCTTGTTTCAACTTCTTTTCCACTTCATAATTGACTAGCTTTCATTTTTTCCTTATTTTGATCTTTCGCATTTACTTCCACAGTACTCAGAAGATTTCCTGAAGGTCTGTTAATAAGTGCAGTAGCAATATGTCCTAACTGATTTTCAATATTTCTAAGAGCAGCCCCTTGATTTTGTATTTGATTTCCCATATTCAACATCAATTCTTCCATCATCAGCTTCTTTTCCTTAACTTGTGGGTTAGGGTTAGAGTTAAATTCAGGAGGATAATAAGGTCGATAATTAGGATTTCCTTGGTTAGTTAAATTTTCTGAGGGGTTGATTGAATTGTTATAATTATTCCAACTAAAATTATGGTGATTTTTCCATCAATTATTCCAACTAAAATTATGGTGATTTTTCCATCCAAGGTTGTAATAGTTAGAATAGGGATTGTTATTTTGATTATTTATAGCATTTAAAGTTTCATAAGATGATTGAGTATCAATTATTTGCCCTAGCAAATTTTCTTCTAATATAAGTGACATTTGAGAATAGTTCACTCCAATTTGATGAATCTTTTTTCGATATTGCAACAATTTGAGATGCTAAAATAGACATTGCATCAGAGTCATGAATACTAGCTACTCTCTTAGGATTTACCCGTTCAAAGGACGATTGAAAATTATTAGTAGCAAATTTTTATTTTAAAGAGTATCCTTCATCTAAAGGTTTTGACATTAGTGATCCACCTGCTGCAACATCTATAAAAGATCTAAGTGATCCTACTAATCCATTGTAAAAAGTTTGAATTATTAACCAATCTGGTAAAAGATGGTGTGGACATTTTCTAAGGAGATCCTTAAATATGTCCCAAGCTTCATATATCAATTCCTCTTCAAACTGACAAAATATTGTAATATCGTTTCTAAGCTTAGCGGTTTTTTAGGGTGGAAAATATTTAGCCAAGAATTTTTGTGATAGTTCTCCCCAAGTTCTGATAGATCGAGATGCTAATGAATTTAACCAAGCTTTAGCTTTATCCCTCAATGAAAAAGAAAAAAATCCAAGTCTAACAGCATCATTAGACACTCCATCATATTTAAAAGTAGCATAAATTTTGAGAAAACTAGCAAGATGTAATTTAGGATCTTCAATAGGTGTTCCTCCAAACTGATTATTTTGTACCATTTGGATAATAGTAGGTTTAAGCTCAAATGAATTAGCAACAACATCAGGATTTTGAATAGTTAAGTTAATTTCATCTGCTGTTGGATTAACATAATTTTGTAAAGGTCTTTGTCAATTTTTAGTTATTTTATTATCTAAGTTATTCTCAATTTTGTTCAAATTTTTAACTTCTTTTTAATGTTTTTGAATTTTTCTAATAGTACGTTATAATTTCAAATTGTAAGGTACTAAACCTTCAGATCCAATATTTCACATAAATAAATATAATAAGCAAAGAAAATTTCTAAAAAACACTCTTAAATATATAGTTGTATATATATTTTTTTTATTTTTGATTATATATATATATATTTTTTGATATTTTGTATTTTATCTCTAATTTCCCAATTTACCAAATCTATTTAATTTACCTATGTAAAATTTATAAAGTTGACTCGATTTTTCAACAGTGCCAAAAATTTAATGTTGTATTTTATGAATAATAATGTTAAGCACTTAATGTTGGGATTTTACGCAAGTATACGTATCATTATCAAGTAATTTAAGACTTTTCCGATTGAAGTCCCAAATATCGATCCCATGAGGAAGGTTTAAATTTTAAGTGATAAATTAACTAGGAAATTCACATAAATAAAACAAAATTACTATCACTAATTTCAAATGTTTGAGATACTATCAAAACTAACTTATTAACTACTAGTAAAATTTAAATGTAGAGTTTAAATTAGTAACTACTGACCTTGACTTTATATATGCTTAAAAATATAAGTATTTAATACTGCTGCTAAAAGATTTAATTCCTCAGTAACTGTACCAAAATTTAATAACAATTATAGATTCAATAAATATGGATGTAATAAATATTCATTAATTGTAAAGTCACAATTATCAACGCAAGTATACGTATCGCTCAAGTAATATAAGGCTCTAATGGAGTCCTAGATATCAATCCCACAGGGAGTAATATTAGAACTATGAACTAAGATTTTAGAAAAGAAATACTTTAATCGCAACAATGAAATTCAATTTGCTTATCTGTCACTAATAATATGTAATTTTAATAACTATTAAATAACTAAAAATTCTAATGAAGGTTCGAATGTGATATTCAATATATAAGAAAACATCATTCTCCTTGTCAAGAAATTATAGTGAATGGATAAAGTGAATCAGTTCAAATTATACTGTGCTGAGAGGATACCGGCTCTCACTTCAGAGCTCCCACGTTCCCCTCTCCTGAGGGCTAACATCTACACTTCAGCTCCCTAACAATAGGACTGAATTGGGGATTTTAGTCTGTCACTCTAAAATCTCCAATTCTACGCCCGACAATTTTATTTCTCTATTTATTTTCACCCAACTTAAAGGGCTTTGACCTCCTTGAATCTTGGATGTAATATGCACTTTAGTTGTAAAACTCAACATATTTTAGCAAATCAATTGGCCAGATTGAAAGTAAATTAAGATCGAAGTGAAAAGATCATCACAATTTCTTTAACATTTTCATGACTCCACTAATTTAAATCACCATTTCACAAATCTCAAGACAAGAAGAAAGACATAGCTACTCAGATCTCATGGGGAAAGTACAACAAAACTCAGAATTCATGTATAAAACTAAAGTCATACAAACTACAACTAATAAATAAACTTATTTCTAATTTCTCCCCAAGAAAATTCCTCGAAGTAAGAACTTATCTCTAATTTCTCCCCAAGAAAACTCCTTGAAGTTCCTCTGAATCTCTTTCTTTCTTTACAACACACAGAATTCCTCTTCGAAACTGCAAGGAGGAAGAAATCTCTCACTTTCCCTCTACTCTTACAATCTCTCAAAGAATTCCTCACGCTTTTGACACTAATGGAACCTCTCTAACCTCCACGACCTCTAGAATCTCTCTAGGCTCTCTCAATTTTTGGCCAAAATCTTCTTTTAAAGTTGTGGATGAGCTTTCCAAAGAGTTGCCTAAGCATCCCTTCAAAATTTGTCCTCATTCAAAGCTTAGTTGGACATAACCGCCGAGCTCACCGTCGGCGGACCTTCTTAATGAATTAATTATGGAGTCTCGGGAAAATCTTGCCATCAGCAGGGTCGATGGCACCGTCAGCGGGGTCGAGGGTGTCGTCCGCGGAGTTGAGGGCGTCGTTGGTGCCCTAGTTCAATTCTTCACATTTTGGCCCTTTTCGCTCCAAATTCGTTCGTTTTTGCATATTTTTGCTCTAATGACCCTATTTCATCATTCCTACAAAACATCAAAAATACCTTTCTATAAAGTGTAATATCATCAAAAATAGTATAAAATAGGTATGAAAATCTCAACATATTTTCCTCTAGTCAAAATCTCTCAAACTTAACTGTTACTTAAGTAATTCTAGTACTACATAAAAGTTATGATCTATTGTAGTAAAGTTTTGATTTAGAAATACTATAAGTTTGATTTAAATAAATATCATAGTGAGATTTTCAGAAAAAATTCAAGTAATTGAATTAACTATGTAGCCACAAAATTATCTAGTCATCAAGTTTAAGAATTCTAGTCTTCTATTCATTTCAAGAATGACTATATGTTGCAATATTAAGTCACTTAGAATATTTAAATGGTAGTAATTTCATGAAAACACTACTAGTAAAAGATCTAATCCATAAATATAAGTTCAAGAATGTATTTAAATTTTTTCCTTAGGTAGGTCCAGGGAAGCTAATTTTTGATTAGACATATCCTCCAGCT
>NW_018164759.1:255679-257283 GCF_001263595.1 Phalaenopsis equestris | reverse complement strand
TTATTCTCTTATACTAAATATCTTAAGTTACAAAATTAATTTTCATTACAAAAATATTTCTTTAAATATACCATAATATTTAAATAGCTACAAAATATAGTTACCTGAATTAAATTCACTACATAAAATCATATAAATAATTTTTGAAAATAAGTAAATAGAGGACATCTAATTGTTAATCTTTTTCTTCCCTCCCCCAAAATTAAAGTTTTCAATATAAAATAATACAGGCACAAAGAAAAACTCTAAATATAAATCACACCTCAGTATTTTTGCATTTTCATCATTCTGAAATTTTGCAGGCCTTCTCAAAATTTCTACTTTACCTGGTCTGTAATATTAGGAGCTTTCGACACATATAAATCATTAGAAAAATTTTTGGGTAATAAAATTTTGAAATAAGTATAAAACTAAAACATTAAACAAACACAATATTTCTTAACACAACCACAATACCACATAAAATAATTACAATTAAAATGTGAAATAAAAATAAATCACATTACATTACAAAATACTACTCAACATCTATTATACTACACATTCAAATTTAACTATAACACTAACTTTAAAACAAAAATTAAAAATTATCCAAGTACAACATAAGAATAAAAATGAAAGTCCAAATACACATAAACATCCATTTCTATTAGAAAAGATCATGAAAATAAAAGTACAAATACAAGTACATCAATTACATTCAGATATCAAAATCCCACACTATGTCTTCATCTCCTTGATCAACACGTGGATTGGGCTGATACTGAGTATATCGGGGGCACTTAAGGAAAGTAACATCAGGCTCACCTCTATAGTGTCGAGCCTGAGCTTCATAATAAGCTACCTCAAAATTTGAATGACTCTGAAGGTACTCCAATCCTTTCATTTATTAACTCTATGCTCTTCCGCTGCAAGATCAACTCATTCATCAAGTAAGTTAGGGTAGGGGAACTAGAAGGTGGAAGGTCATAACTTGTAGAGGGGACATCTCTACTAGTAGAAGGCTCTTGACTCCTACTTCCAGTTCTCCATTGCTCATGAGATTCATAAGTTTTTAAATTGGCCTTATTAATGGGTTTCATAGGGTAAGCCCATTCTTCATCTCCAGTTTCCACTCCATAAAGTTGCCAAACTGCATAAATAAGGCCGGGATGTCCTAGACCTCCACCTGTCTCACTCCTTGTCGTAGTTAATATATTCTTAAAAATAATTCTCCCCACATTTATAGTTTTATCTCCCCACATTTATAGAAAAATAATTCTCCCCACATTTATAGTTTTATTATTATGAATACAGAAATTCAGAATAGCTCTATCTCTAGTTACCTGTCAATGGTAATAAGTCAGTAACAGAGTAGAAGAAATAAAATAGTGTCATGCCTTAGAGGTGGCATTCAGCATGAAAGCAGAAAAACTTACCCGTTCTCGTTGTTTAATCTTCCACGTTCCTTTCCCATCAGTGAGAAAGTTGATCACATAATTCAAGGGGACTTGTCGGCACTATTTTTGGTGTGGAGTTTGCCCGTAAGAAGCTGTCGGTCATCGGAATTGAAATCTCGTTGCCCGCTTCGGAAGGACGTTAAAAAAAATTTTAGTTTTGAAAAA
>NW_018164759.1:247198-250137 GCF_001263595.1 Phalaenopsis equestris | reverse complement strand
TCTTCTAATTTTCTAAGACTAGTCAATAGGAAAGTCCTATGGCTAGACCTAGGCTACTAAAGAAGTTTTCTAGACCTCAACCAAAAATGAGGTCAACAGGACTTCCATTGTACTAAATGATTCATAATGACAGCTATAAGAGTCTGGGACTTCATAAAAGGTGTTGATGCGGGCGACATTAAATTCAACAAGAAATCCTCGCACTTGAACAATTCCATCTTCAGAATAGATTACGTTGGTGTATAATTCTTTCACAGCATTTGCATCAGCTTTGTTGGTGGTGTAACAAAAGTTTTCGCACCTCCACTCACCACCTCCGCTTGGTAATAACTCGTTCAATCTCTCCTCCCGGGCTCTCAAAAACTCGATTTTGTATACACTTCTTTCCCTTAAATACTGAAGTAAATCTTGATTGAGCCATTACATTTACGAAGAGAGAGTCGTCAAACTCAATTCATCTCTATTGATGTGGAGCCATTTCAATCTAATCAAATCATAGAAAAATTCCAAAATATACTTCAAACATGCAAATAATGGCTTCCAAAAGTAATTCCAAGAGTTCAAAACTAAGTTCCATGAATTTCTTCTCAATACTTTCTTCACAATCTCAAAATTTTCAGATCTCCTCAATGTGGAAGAAATCCATGGTGAAAAGCAAATATTTTTAACTTGGAGTGAAGTTCTTACCTAGAGAAGGTCAAATGCAGTGTCAAAAAGCCTTGAAATCGCCCTAAATTTAAGATTTTTCAAGCCCTGGGTCGAAAATTAATCCAAGATCTCTCAAGCCCTAGGTCAAAAATGACATTTTTAGGAGGAAGGGGATGATAAATAGTGGCGGTTGACTGGTCAAAATCACGATAAAAGGTGTGTTTTTGCGATATCGACATCGACGCCGTCAGCGCAATCTATTTAAGTTTAAACATAACTCTCTTTAAACAGAACTCTCAAGAAAAATCCGTCGTCGGCGGTGTCGAGGGCCCGTCGGCGGGCTCTATTGATTTTGGTTCAATTTCTAGATTTTGTCAAAGCCTAAACGACATGCGTTTAATCATTGTAGACATAATTTTAAATAACTAAATGATGTACTTAGCACATATAAACTCTCACAACACAAAACATCATATTTATATATAAATTCTAAGGGGTACAATATACATTACATAACACACCTAAGTTTGCTATTTTCTCGACCTCAACACATTAATTCAGCGTCGCAATCCAAGCCACAACACTCAAAACGCTGAAAACAAAACATCCTATGCTTAGTCTCAACTATACAGGGATCTAAAAGCATAATTCTAAAGCAAAGCAAATACAAAGTTCAAATTACATAGACAGATAGGTAGTAATATAAATCTACTATTCATCAGATTCAGTACTAGATTCTCCTCTGAGATCTCCCATTGATTGCACATGAACGAAGAGGTTGTAGAAGGGTTGGAATGGAAATTCTTCAGTAGTATCCTCTTCTATTGATTTCATCCTCCTCATCAGTTGTATCAAACTATCTTCTAAATGTTCAGAGTGATCAAAATGTTCTTTCATCCTCCAGTCTAGATGATCGAAGAAATCGGAGATATTATTAATTGCATTCATGACATTTTGTTCCTCCTTCTCCAATTTCTTGATTTTGCGCAGGATCACCAGAGTCTTATCAGGAATTAAGGGTTGAACTGGCAGTGAATTCTAGGTTGTCTGTAGTATGATGGCAATGTCATTTTCATCTTCAAAAGCTGGGAATCTCTCAGTTTGGTCCAAAGGCTTCCAAGGTTGAAGTACCTTTTCCTAATTTTCATAGGACGCTTGGAACTGACTGCAAAGTGAGAAAATTATGGAAGGGTGTCCAAGCCCATAAGTTGATCCATGAACGATCACGCCCAAAACTGACTTCACAATTAAATTATTGATCCAATATCGATCAAGATCAACAGTCCCCTTTTGATGCAGTAATTCAAAATAGCACTTTCTTTAGAAACTTTACTGATCTTCATTGTCGGTAACAGTTTCGTAGAAATAAAAAAGTGTCAATGTTTTGAAACGGGCTTTAGGAGTGTTGCAGAAAAACTAACATACCCGTTCTCTCTCATTTCCCAGTCGCCAGTTTCATTCATTAAATATTAAAAAAATTCATTCATCTGGTTTCTTGTTGGGATGAAGTTGGAATAGTGGCAGACAGGAATATTCTCGATCATGTATAATTCATTGATCCATGCAGGAGTGAAAATGATCCATCTACCTTGCACATAAACGACTCCTTGGTTGATTCCGTGCAAATTTGCATAAAATTCCTTTACCACAGGAACGCGGCGGTGGTAGTATAGCACAACACTTCCCATCTTCGCCGCACTATCATCTCTTCAATTGCCCTCGAGGGATTATTCAATCCGCAATTTACAAATTCTTGTTCCTTGATTAATCTTTTCTTCACCAGTAACTTATTGAAGATTCACTGCGCTTCCGCACTAATAAACTTTTGCCAATTGAACACTCGCATTCTGGGATTATCAGGGGAATTGGATGTCATAGGAATGAATTTGGTGGAGTTTCACTTTGTTTTTGGGGGAAATATAACTTTGGAATCGAATTTGGGAGTTTAAAAGGGTAACTCCCGCCAAAAAACCCCCAAAAACCCAAAAATGGCCATTTGAACCCACATAACCGCCATCTCGCCGGTCTCGCCGTCGGCGGGGTTGATGGTGCCGTCGACAAGCCTCTGTATTTACTTTGCCTGGACTCTTGGGAAAAACCCACCGTTGGTGGCGTCGAGGGCATTGTCAGCGCCTAAGCAAAAATTGCACAGTTTTGCTCTGGTCCGAATGCATTCCAAATTTCTCTATGGATCCAATTGTTATGATAAATTAAGGGTAAATAAGAGTAGTGTAGCTTAACACTACCACAAACTAATGATAATTTCAAATAAAAACTACTATGATCGCAAT
>NW_018164759.1:245365-247188 GCF_001263595.1 Phalaenopsis equestris | reverse complement strand
ACTATGGATGGCCTCCCTTAAAGCGCTTGGTTTAACGTCGTCAGCCCGACCTAGTCAAGTGTTATTCAGGTTGACTGATCATTAAAAACTCTTTAAAATTTGGTCTTTTACCCTCAAAATACGGTTTTAATTTGTGTCCATTTATTTTAAATCTATTTCCAGTTTTCTGATCTTCAATCTAAACTATCTTCAATTTCAACAGCCCCGTAAGTATAAACTTGAGTCACGGTAAAGGGTCCTAACAATCGAGACTTCAATTTCTCAGGGAATAACTTCAGCCTAGTGTTGTAAATCAAAACTTATTTTCCTGGTTCAAAGTTCTTTTGGTTAATTTTCCAATCATGCCATAACTTTAATTTTTTCTTTATAAATTCTGTCATTATCATAAGATTCATTTCTTAATTCTTCCAATTGATTTAATTGTAACAATCTCTTCTTACCAGCATCTTTCAAATTATAATTGAATTCTTTAATCGCTTAATATGCTTTATGCTCCAATTCTACTAGTAAGTGACAAGTCTTTCCAAAAATGAGTCTGTAAGGAGTCATTTCAATAGGAGTCTTATAAGCTGTCCTATAAGCCCATAATACGATATCCAGTTTAGTGGACCAATCTACTCTACTAGGGTATATAGTCTTTTCAAGTATTTGTTTAATCTCTCTATTAGAAACTTCAGCCAACCCACAGGTTTAAGGATGATAGGCAGTAGAGATTCTATGAATAATATTAAACTTCTCTGCCAGTCTCTGAATATATTTATTCGTAAAATGGAATCCTCCGTTAGTGATAATCTTTCTAGGCATTCCGTATTTAATGAAAATATTTTTCATTAAAAACCTTGAAATACTTTTAGCGTCACAATGAGGTAAAGCTTGCACTTCAATCCACTTAGAAACGTACTCTATTGCAATTAATATATATAAGTTCCCAAATGAAGGAATAAATGGTCCCATAAAATCTAATCCCCAAACATCGAAGATTTCAACTTCTAACATGAAATTCAGAGGCATTTCATTTCTTTTAGATATATTGCCTACTCGTTGACATCGATCACAAGTTTTTATGTATCTATAAACATTTCTAAAGATAGTAGGCCAATAAAATCCAGCTTGTAAAATTTTATAAGCTGTTTTATCAATCCCAAAATGTCCTCCAAATTCAGAATCATAACATTTCTGAATGATCAGCTCTGTTTCTTCATAAGGTACACATCTTCTCATAGTCAGATCCTTACATTGTTTATATAAATAAGGCTCATCCCAAAAATATGCTTTCGCATCATGAATGATTTTCTTTTGTTGTTGCAATGTCAGCATAGGTGGCAAAATATCACTTACAATATAGTTAATAATGTCAGCATGCCATGGTATTTTCCACTCATTAATATTATAAAGTTGTTCATCAGGAAAACTGTTTGTAATTTCATTATTGGTGTCAGATAATTCATGATTTTCTAATCTTGACAAATGATCAGCAATTTGATTATCAGTTCCCTTTCTATCAATAACCCCAAGATCAAATTCTTGCATCAAAAGTATCCATCTAATAAACCTAGGTTTGGCATCCTTCTTTTGCATTAGGTATTTAATAGTAGAGTGATCAGTGTGCACAACATATTTAGCTCCAACTAAATAAGATCTAAATTTGTCTAAAGCATACATAATGGGCAGTAACTCTTTTTCAGTAATAGTATAATTAATTTGTGCATCATTAAAAGTTCTACTAGCGTAGTATATAACTTTAAAAATCTTTTCATATCTTTGTCCAAGAACAGCTGCAAAAGCATAATCACTAGCATCACACATCAGTTCAAATGGTTTCT
>NW_018164759.1:243122-245262 GCF_001263595.1 Phalaenopsis equestris | reverse complement strand
TTTTTCAAGGTAATTTAAGCATGCGTCAAATGATGTTCCAAATATAGAGAAATCATCCATAAATACTTCCAATACATCATCAATTAACTTACTAAATATGGACATCATACATCTCTGGAATGTTGCAGGTGCATTACATAATCCGAAAGACATTCTTCTAAAAGCAAAAGTTCTAAAAGGACTAGTAAATGTTGCCTTTTCTTGATCTTCAGGAGCAATAGAAATTTGATGGCAACCGATATATCCATGTAAAAAACAACAATATTTGAGCAAGTCTATCTACTATTTGATCTAAAAAGGGTAAAGGGAAGTGATCTTTCCTGGTGGCAGTGTTTAATTTTCTATAATCAATGCAAATACGTCACCCAGTAACTTGTCTGATAGGTATTAATTCATTATTTTCTTTTGTTTCAACGGTCACTACTCCTTTCTTAGGAACACAATGAATTGGACTTACCTACGCAGTATCTGAAATAGGATATATAATTCCAGTGTCTAACCATTTCAAAATTTCCTTCTTAACTACTTCTTTCATCATTGAATTTAATCTCCTTTGTGGATCAACTTTTGGTTTATATTGTTCATCTAATATAATTATGTGCATACAAATTGAAGGACTGATTCCCTTAATATCAGCTAAGGTCCAACCAAAAGTTTTCTTTTACCTTTTCAATGTATCTAATAGTCTTTGTTGTTGCAAATCATTTGAATCTGACAATATAATAATAGGTAATGTAGATGAGTCTCCCAGAAACACATACTTCATATGGCTCAGCAATATTTTTAACTCAAGTTCAGGTGGTTTTATAATTGATGGGACTAGATTCTTATCAGCATTCTCTGTAATATCCAATATCTCAAATCTTTCTTGAACATAATCTAATTCTTCATTTTCTAATTCGTCCAAAATAATTTTATCACTCTTTTCAAATTGTTCTTTATGTTCAAAATGTTCTTTAAAATGTTCATTCAATAGATGTTCATTAATTTCCATGTTCATAATGTTCATTCAATAGATGTTCATTAATTTCCATGTGAAAACATTCATTATCTTTTTCAACAGCAGGGTATTTCATTGATTTCAAAATGTTAAAAGTCACTTCTTGATTGTAAACTCTCATAGTTAGTTTTCCTTTTTAAACATCTATCATAGTTTTTCCAGTAGCTAAAAATGATCTCCCTAAAATGATAGGTATTTCCTTACCTTCCTCCATATCTAAAATAATGAAATCCATAGGAAGAATAAATTTATCCACTTTTACTAACACATCTTCTATAACTCCCTTAGGATATGTAACTGAACGATCCACTAACTAAAGAGTTACAGAAGTAGGTGAGACTTCTCCTAATCCTAATCCTTTGAAAATTGATAGAGGTATAAGATTAATGCTGGCTTCCAAATCGCATAAGGCTCTTCCATAAAATGTTTCACCGATAGCACACGGTATAGTGAAACTGCCAAGATCTTTTAATTTTTCAGGAAGCTATTCTGAATAATTGCACTACAATCTTCGCTAAGTGCAACATTTTTGTTATCCGTGAACTTCCTTTTCTTGTTGAGAATATCTTTCATAAATTTCACATAATTGGGCATTTGCTCTAAAGCTTCTACGAAGGGAATATTTACCGTTAACTTCTTAAGAAAGAATTTCTAAAAGAATTGTTTATTTTGTTTGTGTTGCTTCAATCTTTGAGGAAATGGTGGTGAAGGTTTTTCCACAGTAATCTTCATTGGTGTAAATGGATATTCTAAATCTGGGTATTCATGATCCTTTTCTTTTTCAGTATCCACTTTCTCTTTTTCAGTTTCCGTATCTTTTTGTACTCTCGTTTCCAATTCTTTTCCACTTCATAATTGTATCGCTTTGATTTGTTCTTTTCCTTGATATTTAGGATTTGGTTCCACAGTACTCGAAAAAGTTCATAATGTTTGGTTACTAAGCGCAGTAGTAATATGCCCTAATTGATTTTCAGTATTCTTAATAGCAGTTCCTTGATTTTGTAATATATTTCCTTGAATTTGTATGTGATTTCCTTGATTCTGCAATTGTTGACCCATGTTTAATATCAACTCTTCTATAGAAAACTTCTTTTCCTTAATTTGAGTGTTACTGTTAAATCCTGGAGGATAAGAAGGTCT
>NW_018164759.1:241375-242646 GCF_001263595.1 Phalaenopsis equestris | reverse complement strand
CCATTGAAAATTGTTGGTAGCCATCTCTTCTATTAACGAATAAGCCTCATCAAAAGGTTTTGACATTAACGAACCACCAACCGCAATATCTATAATCGATCTAAGTGATCCCACTAATCCATTATAAAAAGTTTGAATTATTAACCAATCTGGTAGCGAATGATGAGGGCATTTCCTAAGAAGATCTTTAAATCTCTCCCAAGCTTCGTATATTAACTCTCCATCAATCTGATAGAGCGATGTTATGTCATTTCTAAGTTTAGCAATTTTTGATGGAGGGAAATATTTGGATAGAAATTTCTGTGAAAGTTCTCCCCAAGTTCTAATAGATCCTGGTGCTAACAAATTTAACCACATCTTAGCCTTATCCCTCAGTGAAAAAGGAAAAATTCTAAGACTAACAACATCTTTTGAGACTCTGTCATATTTAAAAGTAGCACACAGTTCTAAAAAACTAGTGAGGTGTAAATTAGTATCTTCATTTGGTGTACCTCCGAATTGATTGTTTTGGACCATTTGGATAATAGCAGGTTTAAGCTGAAATGAATTAGTAGCTACATCAGGATTTTGGTTAGATAAGTGAATTTCATCTGCTGTAGGATTTGCATAATCTCGTAGGGGTCTAAGTTAGTGTTCATTCTCTATTCCTTGATTGTTCAGGTTGTTTTCCATTGTATCAGAATTTCTAGGTTCTCTTCTCAGTCTTCTAATCTTTCTAACAGTGCATTCTAATTCCGAATCATTGGGTATAAGATTTTCAAGTCCAAATTTATGCATACAATTTGAAATCAGTACACAGTAATATAACTAACTAAATATGAAAATAAGTTGCAATTAAAGTAAAAATTTTCTAATAATCTTAATTTGTCCGTTACTTTAATTGTGATTTTTGTTTACTCACTCCCCGACAACGACGTTGAAAACTTGACCGCGACTTTATATATGCTTAAGAGTACAAGTATTTAATACTGCTGCTAAAAGATTTAATTCCTCAGCAACTGTACCAAAACTTAATAATAATTATAGATTCGATAAATATGGATATAATAAATATTCAATAGTTGTAAAGTCACACTCATCAATGCAAGTATACGTATCGCTCAAGTAATATAGGGCTCTAATGGAGTCCTAGATATCGATCCCACAGGGAGTAATATTAGAACTACGAACTAAGATTTTAGAAAAGCAATACTTTAATCGCAACAATGAAATTCAATTTGCTTATCTGTCACTGATAGGCAATTGAAATAAATATGTAATTTTAATAACTA